>NW_025892476.1:0-4216 GCF_002878395.1 Capsicum annuum
AAAAACTGCTTAGAAAGAAACGATAATTTAGGATATAGAAATAACAAAACAGGTCTCGAAAGAAGAGACGAAGACACCATTTCTATATTAAGTTCTACTATTAGTTATAAAGAATTAGCAGAATTAGAACCAACTAGCTCCTCGAGTGCTAGCCCATTCCAACAAACAAACCCTAATCCTCAACCAATAGATTATAGTACAGGTAATGTACCTAGAAGACCAGCAATTCGGATAAACCCTGATACAGAACTTAGGGGAGATCATATAAAACCAGCAGGAAAAAGAATGCCAATAGAGGAACCAATTAAATTACAAGAAGGAGGTAGTAAAGGTAAAATTCTAAATATAGCAGCACATGATCCCCAAATGTGGGATACAGTAATAGACTTATGGAAGGGAATCGTAGCTGCAGATTACTTACGACATTATACAGAAACAGATACAGAAACAATGTATAAATATTTAGAAACTTTTTTAGGAGAATCTGCCAAAGCTACATGGGAAAGTTTTAAGACAAACTGCCCATATGACTTCCAGGTTCTATTAAGTATGGGACCAAATCCATAAAATTTTACAAATAAAATGCATATGTTATTAACAGGAAAAGATCTGAATAGTGGATTATTAGCTCTACAAAAAGAAGCATTAATAAAACTGGAACAATTAAGTATTTCTCATTGGGTGTATATAAAGAAATTCTTACAAGACTATTTTTATTATTGTACTGTCAGTGGAAATACATTTAATGAAGAACTAGGCAAAAAATTATTTAATAAACTACCAGGAGCTTTAGGAAGAGAAATAGAGGATAGATGGTATAAGAGAGATGGGGTAGTTGCTAACCCAAATTTAAAATGGACGATAGGACATAGAACACAACATATAATGGATATATTAACAGAAAAATGTACAAACATACAAATACAAAAACAATTGAAAAGAAATGAAATGAATTTCTGTAAATCTGTTATATACACAACTCAAAATTATGATCAGAAACAACATAGAAGGTATAAGAAAAGAAATAATCAGAAACCATATAATAAAAAACAATATTTCTTAAGAAAGTCAAAGGCTAAAAAACCTTGGCTAAATAGAGAGCGACATGTTAGAAAATATAGAAACGATAGAAATTATAAAAACAAACTAGAATGTTATACGTGTGGCAGTATAGACCATCTAGCCAACGTATGTCCCAAGCGAAATAATAATAGAACTAGAAATTCTCAATTAATAGAAGATTTCCAAGAAACTTTATTAAACGTAGATGAATATATGTCCGATACAGAAAGTATATACTCAATAATAAGTATTGACATAAATGATAAAGATAATCTAAAATCTGACTCTTCTGAATCAGACGAAGATAACCTAGTTAACGAACTAGGTCAAGAAATGGAAGATTTAGACTTAAGCAACCTAATGATTAATAATCTAATGAATGTTAATCAAGAATGTATCCATGAATTTCAAAGAAATAAGGGTTTAGATAGTAATCGATGCCGTATATGTAATTGGTACCCAAGTAAAGATAACAGAGCTAAATGCAAAAAATGTTACCTAGAGGCATGTATAAATTGTATAGAAAACACTTTAAAAATAAAAGTAGAATCAGAAATAAATAACGGACAAAAATATACGAGCAATCAAATTTTAAACCTACGGGTGTCTACGCTAGAGACTCGATTAAATGATTTAGAACAAAGATTAACCATCCTAGAAAAAGGAAAAACAAAAGTCTCCATAGAAGAAACGGATACACAAGAAGCGGTACATTTAGAAAAATTAGAAGCAGAACTTATGAGTTTAGAAACTAATAGCACTGGTCTAATATGCAACGAAGATAAAGAATTCTCTACCATAAAAGTATTAGTAAAAATTAAAATAAAAGACGTAGAAATAGAAACTCTAGCATTGATAGATCCCGGATGCACTAGCTGTTTAATCAATAAAGAAATAGTACCAGAACACTTATTAAGAATACTGGATAAACCTATAATGGCCACTCAAATGGATGGGTCGCACAATATTTATAATTACTACATAGACAAAGCACAAATAAGTTTTTTAAATACCTGCAATCAATTCTATAACCCAGTGTACAATGTTAATAAAATACTAGCACGAGATTTAAATATAGGATCCGATTTTGTTATCGGATTAAGATTTTGTATACAGAATCAAGGAGGATGTCTCTTGACAAGGGACGGAATAATGCTCTTTAAAAATTTAACTTATACACCAGTACAAACAGTAACACTACCTACAGTGTTTAGAAAACTAAATACAAATAAAAAGAAATCGCTTCCAGAACCATGTTGCGATGATTGCCAAAATAATCAATGCAGCAACCTGCTAAGAGAAAATCTAGAAGAAGTCAGAACCTATACACTACTTAATGCAGAAGGACAAGAATGTATAACAGATATTGAAAAAGACTATACCTTAATAAGTATAGAAACTCAGTTTTATAATTTTAGAAAAGGAATAGATAAAATAGGAATAATAAACAGTCCAAAAGACTTGGAAAATATAATTTCTATATTAGACGAAATGGAAATAATAGGAGAAAAACCGTTAGCCCATTGGGAAGCCAATGAGATAATGTGCAAATTAGATATAATCAATTTAGAATATACAATAAAAACAGCACCTATAGAAGCAAATAATGAAGATACTAAAGAATTTGATATACAGATAAAAGAACTATTACAATTAGGAGTAATAAGAAGATCCACCTCTAAACATAGATCTGCAGCCTTTATGGTAAGAAATCATAGTGAACAAGTAAGAGGAAAAGCCCGTATGGTAATAAATTACAAAAGATTAAATGACAATACTAGAACAGATGCGTACAAACTACCCGACAAAAGTGAGTTAATCAATAGAATTCAAAATAAAAAGGTTTATAGTAAATTTGATTGCAAGTCAGGCTACTGGCAAGTTAAAATGCATCCAGATAGCATAGAATGGACTGCCTTCACATGTCCAAGCGGACATTTCGAATGGCTAGTCATGCCGTTTGGATTAAAAACAGCTCCGCCCATTTTTCAACGAAAAATGGATAGTATATTCGGAGACTATAAACATTTTATCCTAGTATATGTAGATGATATTTTAGTATTCAGTCAAACCATGCAAGAACATTTAGGACACTTACAACTAATTTTCAGGCTATTTATTAAACATGGTATAATAATAAGTAAAAAGAAGATGGAGTTATGCAAAACTTATATTAATTTTCTAGGAATTACCCTGGGAAATGGGAAAGTAAAATTACAACCACACATAGCAAAAAAGGTACTAGACATGCCCGATAAATTAGAAACAACAAAAGATTTACAAAAATTCTTAGGACTAGTTAATTATGCAAGAAATTTTATTCAAGACTTAGGAAAAATAGCAGGACCATTATATGCAAAAACCGGTAGCAAGGGACAAAAACATTTTAATATAGAAGACATTAAATTAGTCCAAAAGATAAAAGACAGAGTCAGTAATATCCCAGACTTAAAAATCCCATTAGAATCAGACTACTTAATCATTCAAACAGATGGAAGTGATTTAGGATGGGGAGCTATTTTAAAGGCAAGACCCAATAAATATAGCAATAAAAATGAAGAACAAATTTGTGGCTATCAAAGTGGCGCGTACAAAGAAAAAGGCAATATGAGCGCCATAGACTTAGAAGTATTAGCAATTATATATGGCCTTAATGCCTTCAAATTATATATACTAAATAAAGAAGAAATATTAGTCAGAACAGATTGTGAAGCTATAGTTAAATTCCATCAAAAAATAAATGACAAAACTAGTAGTAGACGAAGATGGTTAAACTTTACAGATACCATATCAGTTTACAAGAATATAGTATTCGAACATATAAAAGGAAAAGAGAACGCATTAGCTGACCAATTAAGTAGATTACAACTAGGAATAACTAAATAAAATTTTAATTTTTATTCATTTGTTTTCAGCATGAGACCAACAGGACAAGCTCCTGCAGACAAAGGCAAAGGTGTAGCTTCATCCTCAGAAGCTTACCAACAGACAATGTTAGGTAACTTAAATTTTAGACCATTAGAATCCCTCGAGACAATGGAGCGAATTCATTTCGGCCCATTTAATTTGATAGCATACCCTGAGAGCAATATGTCATTTAGAATAAGACCAGACTACGTTTTAGACAGACCCCAAAGGTGTTTAATCGATAACC
>NW_025892477.1:0-2103 GCF_002878395.1 Capsicum annuum
GGAAAACTCCGAAGCAAACTGGAGCTCACCAACAATAGCTGTATGACCTGGCTCCTATCTATGCTGTGAATGAGCTGAAGCACCTGTGCCTGCAGCATGAAATGCAGGTCCCCCGTGAGGGACGTTAGTACGAAATATGTACTGAGTATGTAAAGCTGTAAATAATCATATGTGATATGGGGGATCAAGAAAATCAGACGCAAGTGAATAAATCATAATAGAAGTGAACCACACTTCATAAACACTTTGAGGATCATGTACATTATCATTAATCTGGATTGGGTTCTTGAATTCAAACACATTTGTGGAACGGTATACATTCGTTCATTTTATTCTTTACAATTATCATTCGCCATTACCTCCTCCTCCCGAACCTCGAACCACCTAACAATAATTAATACTGTACCATACTGTGACCATTAGGCTGCCCCCAGTACATATCAACTGTAATCATATCAAATATCGGGATCGGCCCATGCTAGGCTTAAGCCCCTGAGCTACCACCCACACGTATATCAAGTAACACACATAAGAGATCTTTCCAATAACTTAGTTCAAAAGCTTTTGAGATTATTACATTAGTGTTCGTGCCAATATAGTACCGTTGGAATAATGATACATCAATAGGAACCAAGTAATAGACTTTCTATACAATAACGATGTAATAAAGACTCATTGGTATATCAACAATGTGTTTCGGAATCATCAATATCACAACAATGAAATAGGAGCCTTTTGGTATATCAATGAAACATTTTGACACTTTATAGAATGGAAACAACTTCGTTGGTAATGTAGAACAATACATGTTTTTGGACAACCTCGGAATCTTACTTGATGGAACATTGGTGTTTTCATGCCAAAGAACATCGTTAGAGTATGCTTTACATACCTCGTTGTAGATTCGGATACCAATTCAACACAATTTCCCGCCTTTTCAAATCACTTATCTACAATGAAATGTTTGGCATCTAGTATTAGCAACCCACACCACAATTCTCTTCCATAATTCCATACAACCAATATTTGCAAAGCATTCCAAAAACCAACTTGAACAATAGGTTTATGTGTATATAATATATATATATAATCATCATTTCAATACCACATCATCACACCAAATCCCTTCACAATTCAACATAATCCAACCATGCACCAGAATAATCCAACATCATTTCCAATCATCTTTCAACAACAATCAAATAACATACTTCTTATGCTCACATGCATATATATATATATATATCCATATAAATAACACCAACATAATTTACATCCTTACCATAAAATGGCCCTTTTGATTTCGAAGTCCTGTTGGCACAAATAAGGGGTGCTTCTCGAAGCCCTCGAGACGGTGAACACAACTACGGAATCAATTTGGATTTTCTACGGTTGAATCACAAGATAATTGGAGTTGAACTTAGACTAGGGTTTCTTATTCTTCAATAATTTGGATGATAAATGATGGATATGAGGCTAAGTATATGTATATAATGACCAATTTTCGTCCATGAGGTGATGGAAAATGACCATATTGCCCTTAAAATTTAAGTAAATCCGAATCTGTCCATGGTGGACTGTTTTGATAGGCTAAAGTAAATCGACCATAACTCTTTGCTCCGATAATGGATTTGGGTGAAACTAATTACATTAGAAAGAAGGCTCTCAGGGCTTCTCATTGATATATAGCAGCTCACACAGTTCATTTTTTACAAGGAGTTATGATCGTTTAAAGTCGATCCAAAAATCTGTTTAGCTGCAGTACTTTTGTGTGCAGAAAATTTCTGCACATTTACTGTTCATTGCGTCCACCGTTTTCAAGTTTCGAACATGCTCGCTTATATCCGATACTCATCTGTTTTCAGAAATCTTTATATCGTTGGAAAGCTAACTCGATAAACTTTGCATAGAAACTTCGACGAGCAAATTCCGGTATAAATAAAGTCGATTCCTATACACATATAATCAAACTATACACTTGAAACCATCTCAAAATAATCGATACTCATACTTAAACTCATATATACCTAACTTATGATCAATACATATACTCCAACACATATAACCATGGCTAATGCACGTAATTAAGTACGGGGTGTTACA
>NW_025892478.1:0-3696 GCF_002878395.1 Capsicum annuum
GGAGAATTTCAAGAAACTAAATGCCCAGAAAGAATCACTCCTCGTGGAAAACACTAGATTAATAAAGCAGATACAATTATTAGAAGCAAGACTCAACCAGCAGACAAAAAGAGATGGGGTAGTAGCCAACCCAAATTTAAAATGGACAATAGGACATAAAACACAACATATAATGGATATATTAACAAAAAAATGTACAAACATACAAATACAAAAACAATTAAAAAGATATGAAATGAATTTCTGTAAATCTGTTATCTATACAACCCAGAATTACGATCAGAAACAATACAGGAAATATAAGAAGAAACATAATCAAAAACCATATAGTCGTAAACAATACTTCTTAAGGAAATCAAAAGCTAAAAAACCATGGTTAAATAGAGATAGACATGTTAGGAAATATAGAAATGATAGAAATTATAAAAACAAATTGGAATGCTATACTTGTGGAAGCATCGACCATTTAGCTAATGTATGTCCTAAAAGAAATAATAATAGAACTAGAAATTCTCAACTAATAGAGGATTTCCAAGAAACTTTATTAAATGTAGACGAATACATGTCAGATACAGAAAGTATATACTCAATAATAAGTATTGATATAAATGATAAAGATAATCCAAAATCTGATTCTTCAGAATCAGAAGAGGATAACTTAGTTAATGAGCTAGGACAAGAGATGGAGGATTTAGACTTAAACAACCTAGTAATCAATAATTTAATGAATATTACTCAAGAATGTACACATGAATTCCAAAGAAATAAAGGTCTAGACAGTAATAGATGTCGTATCTGTAATTGGTATCCAAGTAAAGACAATAGAGCTAAATGCAAAAAATGTTACTTAGAAGCATGTATAAATTGTATAGAAAACACCTTAAAAATACAAGTAGAACCCGAAGTAAATAACGGACAAAAATATACGAATAATCAAATCCTAAATCTAAGGGCGTCTACTTTAGAAACCAGAGTAAATGATTTAGAACAAAGATTAACTATCCTAGAAAAAGGAAAAACCAAAATCGCCATAGAAGAAACAGATACACAAGAGGTGGTACATTTAGAAAAACTAGAAGCAGAACTTATGAATTTAGAAAAAAAATGACACTAGTCTAATATGCAACGAAGATAAAGAATTCTCTACTATAAAAGTTTTTAGTAAAAATTAAAATAAAAGATGTAGAAATAGAAACTCTAGCATTAGTAGATCCCGGATGTACTAGCTGTTTAATCAATAAAGAAATAGTATCGGAACATTTACTAAAAGTACTTGAAAGACCTATAACAACCACTCAAATGGATGGATCACAAAATATCTATAATTATTACATAGAAAAAGCACAAATAAGTTTTTTAAATACATGCAATAAATTCTATAACCCAGTTTACAATGTTAATAAAATATTAGCACGAGATTTAAATATAGGATCAGATTTTGTTATCGGACTAAGATTTTGTATACAGAATAAAGGGGGATGTCTCTTAACAAGAGATGGAATAATGCTCTTTAAAAATTTAACTTATACACCAGTACAAATAGTAACATTGCCAACAGTATATAGAACACTAAACACAAATAAAACAAGATTGCTTGCAGAAGCATGTTGCGACAATTGCCAAAACAATCAATGCCAAAATAGCAACCTGTCAAAAGAAAACAAAAATATAAAAGAAAGCCTAGAAGAAGTTAGAAATTATACTCTGTTTAATGCAGAAGGACAAGAATGCTTAACAGATATAGAAAAAGACTATACCCTAATAAGTATAGAAACTCAATTCTATAATTTTAGAAAAGGAATGGATAAAATAGGAATAATAAATAGTCCAAAAGATTTAGAAAATATAATATCTATATTAGATAGAATGGAAATAATAGGAGAAAGATCGTTAGCCCATTGGGACGCTAACGAGATAATGTGTAAATTAGATATAATTAATGCGGAATACACTATAAAAACAGCACCAATAGAAGCAAATAATGAAGATACTAAAGAGTTTGATATACAAATAAAGGAACTTTTACAATTAGAAGTAATAAGAAGATCTACCTCTAGACATAGATCGGCTGCATTTATGGTAAGAAATCATAGTGAACAAATAAGAGGTAAGGCTCGTATGGTAATTAACTATAAAAGATTAAATGATAACACCCGAACAGATGCATATAAACTACCAGATAAAAGTAAGTTAATTAATAGAATTCAAAATAAAAAGATATATAGTAAATTTGACTGTAAGTCAGGTTACTGGCAAGTCAAAATGCACCCAGACAGCATAGAATGGACAGTATTCACATGTCCAGGTGGACATTTTGAATGGTTAGTTATGCCATTTGGGTTAAAGACAGCTCCACCCATTTTTCAACGAAAGATGGATAACATATTTGGAGAATATAAACATTTCATATTAGTATATGTAGATGATATTTTGGTATTCAGTTAAAATATGCAACAACACTTAGGACACTTACAAATAATTTTCAGATTATTTGTTAAACATGGAATAATAATAAGTAAAAAGAAAATGGAATTATGTAAGACTTATATTAATTATTTAGGAATAAGTTTAGGAAATGGAAAAGTAAAACTCCAACCACACATTGCAAAGAAGGTATTAGAAATGCCAGATAAATTAGAAAAGACAAAAGGTTTACAAAAATTTCTAGGATTAGTAAATTATGCAAGAAATTCTATTCAAGACTTAGGAAAAATAGCAGGACCATTATACGCAAAAACAGGTAGTAAAGGGCAGAAAAATTTCAATATAGAAGACATTAAATTAATCCAAAAAATAACAAAAAAAATTAAAAATATTCCAGATCTAAAAATTCCATTAGAATCAGATTATTTAATCATTCAAACAGATGTAAGTGATTTAGGATGAGGAGCTATCTTAAAAGCACGACCTAATAAATACAGTAATAAAAATGAAGAACGAATATGTGGATATCAGAGTGGGGCATATAAAGAAAAAGGAAACATGAGTGCTATAGACCTAGAAGTATTAGCTATAATATACAGGTTAAATAGTTTCAAATTATATATTCTAAATAAAGAAGAAATTTTAGTTAGAACAGATTGTGAAGCTATAGTTAAATTTCATCAAAAAATAAATGATAAAACTAGTAGTAGAAGAAGATGGCTAAATTTTATAGACACCATATCTGTTTACAAGAATATAGTATTTGAACATATAAAAGGTAAAGAAAACGAATTAGCAGAACAGTTAAGTAGACTACAACTAAGAATAAATAAATAAGTTTAATCTCACTCATTTGTTTTCAGCATGAGACCAACAGGACAACCTCCTGTAGACAAAGGCAAAGGTGTAGCTTCGTCTTCAGAGTCGTATCAACAGACAATGTTAGGTAATTTAAATTTTAGACCATTAGAATCTTTAGAGGTAATGGAAAGAATTCACTTCGGACCATTTAATTTAATTGCTTACCCTGAGAGTAATATATCTTTTAGAGTAAGACCAGATTACATTTTAGATAGACCCCAAAGGTGTTTAGTAGATAACCTTTGGATCTCTTATAATAAACAAAATCGTAATCATTTTATGGCATCCATGAACTCTTTATGCCATTACATGGCGAAAAGAGTAGGCCTAGGTTTAAATACTATGTAGTCATTCATGGAAAAACTAACGGAATTTTCCAAACATGGTTAGAAGTGTTAGATTCAATACAAG
>NW_025892479.1:0-6766 GCF_002878395.1 Capsicum annuum
TGTTGGGTAATCTTACGTTGCTTTTGTGTATCACGCCCCGTCCAGATCTGATAGAGATTGCGCTGACCTTCTGTGATTTAGACAGTTTGGTGTTTAAAAATATTTGTGAGATAATGCCTACCCTAACAAAAATCTCTGGTTTATTTCAGTTACCTTATATCGACAAGGAGTTAATCCTAGCCCAAAATCATTCTAGCAAGAGATTTCTCGAGGGTTGTGGTTTAAAGGTCAATAAACACTGTAACACCCCGTACTTAACTACGTGCATTAGCCATTGTTATATGTGTTGGAGTATATGTTTTGATCCTAAGTTAGGTATATATGAGTTTAAGTATGAGTATTGATTATTTTGAGATGGTTTCAAGTGTATAGTTTGATTATAGGTGTATAGGAATCGACTTTATTTATACCGGAATTTTCCCGTCGATGGTTCCATACGAAGTTTATTGAATAAGTTTTCCAACGATATAAAGATTTCCAAAAACGGATAAGTTTCGGATATAAGCGAGCTCGTTCGAAACTTTAAAACGGTGGCCGGGATGTGAACAGTAAAGTGTGCAGGAAAACTACTGAGGCCTGCCAGTTTTTTGGGTCAACTTTGAACGATCATAACTCCCTCAATATAATGAACTGGGAGAGCTACCACATATCAAAAGAAAGATCTTTGAGTCTTCTTTCCAATGAAATTGGTTTCATCCAAATCCAACATCTGAGTAAGGAGTTATACTCGTTTTACTTCAGCCTCTCAAAACAGATTTTTAGGGTCAACTTCAAACGATCATAACTACTTGTACAGGAAGAACTGGGTGGATTAATTTATATGAAATGAAATAACTTTGAATTATCTTTCTAACGATACCAATTTCACCCAAATACGATATCGGAGGAAAGAGTTATGGCCGATTTACTTTAGCCTATCAAAACAGTCCACCATGGACAGATTCGGATTTACTTAAATTTTTAAGGGCAATATGGTCATTTTCCATCACCTCTTGAACGAAAATTGGTCATTATATACATATACTTAGCCTCATATCCATTATTTATCATCCATTATTGAAAACTAAGAAACCCTAGCCAAATTTCAACTCCAATTATCTTGTGATTCAACCGTAGAAAATCCAAATTGATTCCGTAGTTGTGTTCACCGTCTCAAGGGCTTCGAGAAGCACCCCTTATTTGTGCCAACAGGACTTCGAAATCAAAAGGGTCATTTTTTTGGTAAGGATGTAAATTATGTTGGTGTTATTTATATGGATATGTATATATATATATATATATATATGCATGTGAGCATAAGAAGTATGTTATTTGATTGTTGTTGAAAGATGATTGGAAATGATGTTGGATTATTCTTGTGCATGGTTGGATTATGTTAAATTGTGAAGGAATTTGGGGTGATGATGTGGTATTGATGATGTGGTATTGAAATGATGATTATATACATATACACACATAAACCTATTGTTCAAGTTGGTTTTTGGAATGTTTTGCAAATATTGGTAGTATGGAATTATGGAAGAGAATTGTGGTGTTGGGTTGCTAATATTAAATGCCAAACATTTCATTGTAGATAAGTGATTTGTAAAGGCGGGAAGTTGTGTTGAATTGGTATCTGAATCTACAACGAGGTATGTAAAGCATACTCTAACAATGTTCTTTGGCATGAAAACACCAATGTTCCATCAAGTAAGATTCCGAGGTTGTCCAAAAACATGTATTGTTCTACGTTACCAACGAAGTTGTCTCCATTCTATAAAGTGTCAAAATGTTTCATTGATATACCAAAAGGCTCCTATTTCATTGTTGTGATATTGATGATTCTGAAACACGTTGTTGATGTACCAATGAGTCTTTATTACATCGTTATTGTATAGAGGGTCTATTACTTGGTTCCTATTGATGTATCATTGTTTCAAAGTATCAAAAATGTGGTGGCGACCGAAATAACAAATCTCAAAGAATTAATTGAACTAAGTGATGGAAGTTCTCTCTTATCGGGTGGTATCCCAGGGGCATAAGCCTAGCATGGGTCGATCCCTATTTCATGTGTTTATGGGTGGTATCCCAGGGGCATAAGCCTAGCATGGGTCGATCCCAGTTGATTGTACTGGAGGCATCCTAATGGTCACAGTACAGTACAGTAATGATTACAAAGATGATAAGAACGAAGGTAAAGTGATTGAATAAATACAATGTACAGGTTGTCACAAGTTCTAGTAAGTGTGGTCCACTCCTATTACGACTTATTCACTTGTTTCTGATTTCTATTGAGCTCCTATATCATATGTGATTATTTACAGCTTTACATACTCAGTACATATTTCGTATTGACGTCCCTCACGGGGGACCTGCATTTCATGCTGCAGGCACAGGTACCTCAGCTCATACACAGCACAAGTAGGAGTCAGGTCATACAGCTGTTGTTGGTGAGCTCCAGTTTGCTTCGGAGCTTTCCGAGTCGGTTCCTTATATTTTGTTATTGTACAGGAGTCATGTGTGGGCGGGGGTTTGTCCCAACCCTAGTTATGTCATGTATATCCTAGAGGCTTTGTAGACATAAGGAAGGGTAAAGTCATGGAAGTTTATATAGTAATGTTATATTTGTATATGTCGTGGCCCCGACGGCCAAATATATATATATATATATATTTGTGCGTGTTGTGCTGATACAGGTAATTAGATCCTTCTATATGCAACGAAGTGCTGTCCAATTTTTGGTGACATGTAAGTGAAAGTACAGGTATTTGAACGGGTTCTCCCGGGCCTTCTCGGCTTCGGGTGCCAGTCCGGCCCGATGGGATTTTGGGGCGTGACAAACACCTAGGATTCCTTAATCAATCTAGGGTTCCTTTAGACTATTTGTTCGCTAGATTTGAGTCTCCAGAAGGCTTTGATCACTTTTGGGATGAATTTCATACCGCGAAGAAGAATTGGGAGAAACGTCATCTTGAGGTTTTCTGTCTGTCGTTATTAGGTACTTTAGTGTTCCAGTTAGATGAAACTTACAATCTGTAGTGTTGTCCTTATTCAAGAAAAGGGATGAGGTCACTATCGTACCTATGATTTTATTGAAATTGTATAAGGCTTTGACTGGAGTAAAAGGGGGAGTGCGATTTTTCAAGGAAAGCAATTTGATATTAAAATTATGGATGATGGAACATTTGCACGTCCTTTTTTGATTAGACCGGATGTGGTTGACCGTTGTTTGAATGAGTAAGTGTACGCCATCTAACAAAGAATGCGTTTTGATAAGTTCTCGTTGCCTGTGGGAGTCAATGCTTGGATTGAGTTTCTCAAATTAAGAACTCATGATAATATCCTTTGGATATCGATGGCTCCATTCGAAGGTAATCTTGTCTGGATATCACATGTAACCCTTTTTAGTCCTGATAGGGCTTAAATGCGCTGAACCTTATAGTCCGAGTAGGGTAATGCACCAGTTGGGTAGATATCAAGACATTCCACCAATAATAGATCTTTAAATAGATGTCGAGTACTTTAGAGATATAGCCAAGGGCTAGATCTGATATGAGCAATTCTGGCGTAATGCAACAAAAATGGGGGTAGATTCTGTCAAAGAAGGCTCAGATAATCTGGGGTACACTCAGAGATATGGGATCTGGTTACAATCCATACCTCGAGGTGTTAGTAGGCCATTACCAACACAACTTAGAGGGAAAAAATGGGAAGATTACATAGTTGATGACCAAGAGGGTGAAGATGCGGGGGCCAAAATGAAGTCGTTGAGGGTTCGGTTATCATGTTTTTCACAATTATGGAAGGATATCAGAAAAATATTTTCAGGTGTACTCCCTAAGAGGCTAGAATATGTGCCAAAAGCTTTTTCCCAAATATCAAAGTGTCATTGCAGGAGATGTTACAAAGTTTGAGTGGGAGAAACTTCACAGATAAGTCCATCTCAGCCAGGGTCATCACGCGGCACAGCAACTTAAGCGGGCATTTTATATCTTGGCTTTGTTGGAGTCTTTTATTTTTCTTTCGATCATTGTTTAGTTGCCTCTTTGTAAGTCGGTATCAAGTTTGTTTCTATGTTGAAGTTTTTATTATCGATGTTACGTATGTTGTCCCATTTGCTTAGAGTGTTGTTCATCTTTTACGTGATTAGCATCAAGGTTTTCTTTATTTTGGAGTCTGTTTAAGTTGTTTCTCTTTTAAAAAAACTATTTCTATGATATTTGTGCATATCCCTGAACTACGAAAGATCTGATTCATATATAACATGATACATAGCAACCTATTTTTAGGTTCGATCTAATCATTTTGTTTCTTTGTTCTCTTTTCCCTTAATTTTCCTCTTTTGAAGAAAGCAAAATGCCATAAAGAATGATGAAAAGAAAGAACAGTGAGAGAAGAAAAGAGTAGGAAAAGAGAATGCTGCAAAGAAAGAAGAAGCGAGGGCGAAAAGTAGAGACAAAAAAATAAAGTGTAATAGGGGGGTAAGAAGCAGTAAGTGTAAGGAAAGATCGAGATGATGTTAAAATGGTCTCATTACCCTCAAAGGCAGGTAGAAATGCACCTGAATTTAAGATAAATTTACAATGTGGTTTTCATGCTTATTGTGAGACCTAATCCTAACGAGTTTTATATTTGATGAGCATGTTCTTTCAGATAAAAAAAGTGGTTGGTTTTTAGCACTCTGGACAGTCATTCTTACTTCACCAAATCATAAGCGAAGCTTGTCATGGCCAATAAAGAGGTAGAAAATTTGCTCATTGACCCTAATTAGAGTCCTGGAGAAGGGGTTTATGAACATAATAAGGAGATATTGAGACTCAAACAAAAACTGACAAAGATGCACTGAGCATGGGCCAGTGGCATGCCCCTCCCCCCTCCATATTTGGATGATCTCGACAACACTTTCAATTACCCGTCGTTGTCTCAAGCGCAGTTATTTTATCCCATTGATATGCCCCAACATGTGCCAGGATTCACACTATGTCAGTACTATCCTAGAACTTCTAGTGTGCCCTTGGCAGTCCCACAACAAAGGACAACTGCCTATCCAGCACCACTTGGGGCACCTATGCTCGTGGATCCGCCACCACCTGAATCTCCTAATTATGTTGTTCGTTCAATAATCATGCTCCCTTGATCAACTAGTGAGCCGGTGTTGACGATTTTAAATGATCAGTATTATGCCTTGGAGCTTACTTTGAAGATGAATGAACCATATGGTTACAATCAACCACCTGTATTTTTCTTTGATACAGAGAATCCTGTTGCAACAGAAGAACAAGACGGCATGGCGAAGAAATTGAAGAGCATAGAACAGGCCATGAGAAATTTTCAGGGACTTAGAGGTTATAAATGTGTTTCATATAAAGATTTATACATGTTTCTAGGTGTTAACCTCCCTCCGGGCTTTAAGATGCCGAAGTTTGAAAAGTATGATGGACACGGGGGTTCGATGGCATATTTGAGACGTTATTGTAATCAATTAAGGATTGTTGGAGGTAAAGAAGAATTACTCATGGCTTATTTTGGGGCGAGTCTTTAGGGTCTAGCCTCGAAATGGTTTGTGGATCATGAAATCGACAAGTAGAATAGTTGGGATGATCTGGCTAATGAATCCGTGCTACAATTTCAGTACAATGTGAAGCTGATTTCTGAAGAGAAATCCCTGACTAATATGATAAAGAAGAGAATCGAAAGCTTCAGGGAGTATGCGATGAGGTGACGTGAAAATACCGCTAGGGTAAAACCTCTAAGGAAAGAAAGTAAATTGGTGGAGGACTCAGGCACAAGATGAGACCTATTTCTAAAACTTACTTCCGGCGATGGGTAAGCCATTTATCGAAATCCTCAAAATGGACAAGATGATAGATTAGGGTATCAAGACCGGACAAATTGTGAGTTTTTCCGCATTAAAGTCCACCACCCAAGCAATTCAGAGGGGTTATTAAACTTTTGGAGGAAAAAAAAAAAGGAGGATGTAGCAGCTATTATAGCTGAACCACATGCATATCCGAAAAGACCGTCTCTTCCTTATCCCCAGTATCAATCTCAAGTCTTTACCTAAGCTTCATATGTTCCCCCCAATCATTACTACTCTTCGTAAAACCCACTATATTCCATTCCACCACCCTCATACCCAGTATATAGCGCACAACCATATGTCCAAACCCCTTCTTACCTATAATGGTGTACACCAACTTCTCAAAATCGTCCTTCAGCTCCATAAAATTACCAAAACCCTTCCAAATTGGATTTTCGACCTAGGCTCAAATTTAAGAAAGAGAAAGCAGTCAAGAATGAGTTCACACCTTTCAGGGATTCGTACGCTAGTTTGTTTTAGAGGTTGAAAAATATGAAGGTCTTAAGCCTAATTCAAGAAAAACTTTCGAATCCACCTCCAAAGAATCTAGATTACTCTCTAAGATGTGCATAATTTTTTTATGTGAGAGACATGATACAGAAAGAAATTGGTATTTGAAGAGAGCCATCCAGTATCTAATCGATACAAATCAGATTATGATACAAGCGCCAGAGATTCCAAACATCAACCAAAATCCATTGCCAGTCCATGCTGAAACAAACATGTTAGAGTTGATATATGATGGTAAAAAGTCTTCGATGTCTTACAAGCCTATTGCTAGGATACAAACTAATAAGGAAAAATTGGTAAATGTAGCGGATTCGATGAGGGAAATGTCGTTGAGCCAAGAAGAAATAGCGGAAGATAAAGTCCAAGCAAATACAAGGAAACTCATGATAATTGTAAAAGGAGTTGGGAAAACTAGTG
>NW_025892480.1:0-7238 GCF_002878395.1 Capsicum annuum
TGCTTGTAAGTTCAAGACTTCTAAATGGAAGAAATTTAGCAAGAAAATTTTTTTTGGAGTACCTTGTTTGTAGAGAAAGAATGGGGGAATTGAAAGGGATAGAGGAGATGGAGAATGACGAGGATCTGGTGAGGGTCTACTTTTGTTTTCTTTTTTTTTTTTAAATTTATATTTTTGGCTTACTATTGTAAATGAATTTTATTTTAAATTTTTTTAATTTATCATTTTATTTTTATTATTGATTAATAATTTTAAAAATTAATTAATGAAGATATTATGACGTGAAATTTAATGAAGCATTTAAAATGACGTGGAAGTGACGTGGAAGCTCACGTGGCAGTAATTGTATTACACACACCGAAATAGGATTTAAAATGTTACTTTTTAGTGGGTTCAAGGGTTCAGATGACAAACATGTAAGTAGGAGCATCCATATTACAAAATGGATATAGTACAAGGGTCCATCGAACCATTTTGCCCTACATATTCTTGATCAAAGTAATTAATTTTTTTTTTGGACAAATAATTTTTTGATTTTTCCTTTTTTGGGGTTAATTTGTATTTACTATTTTCTTTATTTTTCTTTCTATGCCCTTTTTTTCAAATTGTTTTTTTTTTTCTCATGTTACGATATTAAGTAACTGAAGTTTTTTTTTTTGCTTCTTTTTTATTTTCTCCTATTTCTTTATTTCCACATGCTTGTAAACGAATTAAGTTCTTTGATCACTCACCATGACAATAATTTCTAATTTTTATTATGTCCTCTTTTCAGTTGGTGTAGAAAAAATTGGATACTGCAAGTTCAAAATTGAATTTCATAAGTCATATTTTTTTTTTGTGAGTTTAAATAATATTATTTATTATGGTTCAAATTATTAAGGGCATTTCTTGTATAGCAAAATCATTTAAAATGGGTAGGGCTAAGAATTGGATCGAATTTAAATAGATTGGATACTAAATAAATTTAAATATTGATTTTATTTCTTTAAATATTTTTTTCTTAAAACTTTAGAGTTGTCACGTCATTAATAGACACCAAAAAATAAATTAAAATATCCTTTAATTGATCTTAAGTTGACATATGTGGAATATTTTTAAAATTTTTTTTTAATTTTCATGAAAACATGTCATGTAAAAAATTGAGATTAAAATATTTTTGAAAAATGAAAGAGGCATTTTAAAAAAATAGACTTAAAATATGATAATAGAAATAAATTAAAATAGAAAACATACTTTTAAAATTTGATTTGATTACAAAGATCTACAAATAAGAACTAGGAGGAAAAAAAGTTTTTCAATCTACTTAGTATCACGAGCACGAAAAGAATTGAAAACAAAATATAAAGAAAGGAAAACCAAAAAGGAGTAAATAAAAAGCAACCCAAAACGAAAAGAGCAAAAAAAAAAAATTTGTTAAAAAATAAAAAATGTAAATCACATTGAAAAGGTGAAAGAATATGGAGAAGAGGGAACGCTAAACAAAATTGTCCTGACAGGTAGGACCCAAAAAAATTCATTTGTCAAAAAAATAAATACCTCACACAACTATTACATGACATATGAGGTCCATAATAAAAATTTTCCAACGCGATAAAATAATTAAAGGGCAGAAAATACAGTAGAGACCCACTATAATCCAAGGGGGTTAGCTCACCTTAGCTAACAACTGGATATTGTCTCGAACTAAATTTTTGGCGTCTCGCTATACCACTAGCAATAGGGTTCGTACAGGGCATAAAAGCAATTTCGTGAGGCGCAATGCGAATAAGATCATCAACCCACTTTCATATCTTATAATGTGGAGCAAGCCTTCAAAAATAAGTGCATGAAAGCAGATAGGAGTATAACATAAACGGTAGATAAGCATAGCAGGTCCACCAATAGGACAACCAGCTCGTGTCATTATAAGAGTATTAATTTAACTCAATAAAGCAAATATGACACAACAGTAGCAAAATAACATCAATTGATAAATGTAATCAATATATATATATAAAGGAGAATGTTAACTAATCCTATATGGCATGCTTGAGAGACCTCTAATTCTACTTATCTTTTTGTGGTTTTTTTTGCTATTTTTATCATATTTCTTTCATTTATATGCTATATAAAATGCCTCCAAAAAACACACAATAAATTCTCTTTAATTTGACTTTCTTAAACATCACATAATTACAAATTTATTATTATCTCTTCACCTTTCCGTCTCTTCTCATATTCCCATAAAATTTTCATTTTTTTAAAAATAATTTCTCATTTATTTTAAAAAATAATCAATCAACTAATATCTCTCTATATAAAGAAAGATTGTAAGAATGATGATGTAGCATCTCTCAATTGCCTCCAATTATAAAGAAAAATTGTAAGAATGATGATGTAACATCTCTCAATTGCCTCCAATTATATATATATATATAGGCATGCTGATGTGGCATATGCCTCTAAAACCATCATTTCTATTTATCCTTTTTTGTGTTTTTTTTGAGAAATTTTTAATATTTTTTGAGAATTTTTAAATGTAGCTTATTTACTAAATCACTTTAATTAGCATATAATATGTCAGACCTTAAAAATTTAAATTTATTGTGAGTAAACTGATGAAATCTGAAAGCCACAACAATTAAGTAGGAAATTGATAAGTTTTTTTTTTAATTTTTGACTAAAAAATATTTTGTAATTTGATTCTTTTCATCTTCCTTTACTTCAAAACTCCTATTTAAAGTCACCTACAAGGGATATTGAATTTGCAAGTCCCAATGATTTCTCTCTTTTAAGAATCATTTTCTCATATTTGTTTTATCATTTTTTTCCTTTATATTTAGTTCTTAATAACAGAAAAGAAAATATCATTGATCTTTTTAGAACTATTAGGAGGCACTAACATTGGAGATGCATTTGGATTGAAGATGCTGTGATGTCTGAGAATATTGATAGATTAATTTTTGGAATAAACATCACCTCTATTATTCTCTCCTCCAAACTTTTACATACTTTGACTTTCTTGCTTATTTTTATCATCACTATGAAGCCATATTCATCATCCTCAACGTGTTTGCTATAAATAATAGCGATATCCTATGAGAATCTTCTTGATAATCGAAAGCAACCGATAAAGAAAAATGCTTTCATAAATATTAAGACAAAATCTACAACATGCAACGAACAAACAAAAAAGATGGACAAAGAAGGTGAGTTTTTCTACATGGAACGAGAAATTGATCATTGATTAGCCCATGCATGCACGTCATCTAACGATGAAGGTTCAATGCAAAACTTCTTTGGAGAACAAAACTGTTGGAATCGCAAAGGTTCCAACATTCGATTTTATTGGAGGATTTTTGTTAGAGGATTATTTGCATTTTTGTGAGTTATAGGCTTAGGAATGAAAAAGGGTGAGAAAAATGGGATAATCAATTTTTTCGTTATGGTTAAGAATGCGCACCGTCGTCTGAAAGTATAGGTGCCGCCACTTATTTGCGGCAATGGAAGGCGGTGCCGGTGGATAAGATAAGTAGTTATAACTGTTATTATGTGGTTGTTACGGATATGCCCGTTTATCCTGCGAGTTTACCAGAGTATTAGTAATTTAACGGAGAATAAATTTTAGTTTTTTCTCTTTTAATACTATTTATTTTAATTGATTAAATTTTTTAAAAAAGAATCGAATATGTATAAACATATTTTGGCTGAATATGATTACTGAGAAAGGTGCAATTTTTTTTTTAAAATTGAGATAAAGATATATGTTGCTTTTATCAAAAGAAAGATGCATTGTGTTGTCTATTAGTTAATTGGTTAAATTTTTTATCGACATATTTTGGAAGAATATGATTACGAAGAAAGGTACATTTTAAAAAAAATTGAATTAAAGATATATTGATTTTATCGAAAGAAATATACATTGAGTTTATTAGTTTCTTGATTACGAATAATTATGTCATATATATGTTGACATGAATCTATATATATATATAAAGGAGGATTATACTTTTGTTGACGTAGCGCTCTCTAAAGCCTAGAATCAATTTATCTTTTTCGTGATTTTTTTGACTTTTCTCTTAATTTTATAAAGCTGAAAAATTCACTATAAAAGTTTATAGAATATTAAAGATAGTCACTTAATTAATTTATTATCAATGCTATAAATTGAATTAGTTACACAATTCATCCAAACAATTCAAGATTTAATTTATCCTATTTATTAAATTTCATTAAATATGTTAATAACCACAATAATTTATTATGTATAAGTTACTATATTAATGTATAATTATTATATATATTAATGGAAAATTGAAAGGTATAATTATTCATTTAAATTGCATCACTCAATTCATTTTAGTTTGTGCTTATTTGTGGAATATTTTGCACTGTTTTTATTGCCTTATATCCTGCGTGCACAATAGGATAAATAATATTTAGCTAAAAGTAAAATGTAGGATTTTCAATAATATTTTTTAATATTTTAAGTTTTTTTTAATAGTTAATGTATTTATAAGGAGTAACTACTCACAACTCATGCTTTTTAAATTTTTACTTTCAATAACATTTGTAACTCCCATAAATTTTATGTTTATAACTCCCAAACTTCAATTTGAAAGTCTTATGACTTTCCTCTATTTTGATATATAAATTCATATTTTGTTTCATGAAGACTTCCGTTCTTTCTCTTCTCTATCTTTACCTTGTGAATTATAATATGTAAGATGAAAGGAATATTGAAAGGCGAGAAATATTTCATTCTCAACCCTTTCTATTCATTTTTATGTACTTGATCATGCTTTTTTAATTTTAGCATTTTTTAGAAGTATTTTTATTCTTCTGCAAAATAAGTATAGCCAAAAAAATCTTCACGATACGAAGTAATTTTGATAGTAGATATTTTAAATGTGTCGTTTTTCTGTGTGATTGATCAAAAAGCCAGCTTGCAATAGCCACTAAATTAATAATCAATTTCTTACAATATTTGTTAAATTTCACGAAATAATAATTTTTGATTGTTGAAACAATCTGTTTTTCTTTGTTTAAGTGCTATGTTGTATAGTTTCGATTTTTTGACTCTTTCTAATATAGTTACATTAAAGCTATTTGAATTCTTTATAACTTCTACTTTTAAATATTATTCATAATTGTTGTTTGTTTTATTTTTAAAATTTTTTAAAATATTTATTTATAATATATAAACGAATGTAATAATAAAAACATGACATAGAAATTACTTTTTTTAAAAAGAAATTGATATTCGTACGAAAGATAAACACTCAAACTGTAATATCTCATTAATAAGGAAAATATTATAATAAGGAAAGTGGAAATGGGCTGCCATTTGCCCATATTAAGTAGAAAAAGAAAAAAAAAATATAAATAACATAAACACCAACCTTTTGAAAGTAATTACACTCTTTTTCATTTTTTAATTACTTTACTCTTTTTCCCTATTAATATACATAACATAGCCGACATATACATAGCATTCTGTGTATATGTTGGAATTTTTGTAATATGTTTAGGGAATTGGGATTTTTTGTAATATTAAAAACATAAGTTGTGTATTTGTGTAATTTTTAGAAAAAAAAAAGAAGTGGGTAATGGGCCATGGCCAATTGTGCGCCTAATTTAAAACAAAAAGGGCATAGTCATATGCAGGGGCAGATCTATTAAGGCCTGTGGGGGTGGCACGCCACCCTCAAACTTTGACGGAAACACTGTATATATAGCTGTATATATATAAGAATATGGTTATATATTAAATTTGCCACCCACAATAACAAAGTATTGTCTAGTGCAAGTGACAGAGTGCTGTTTTTGTATCCCCAAGGTCGTGTGTTCGAACTTGGCTAGCTGCACTTGTTTTTAAATTTTTTTTGGTTAACAATTATTTCATTAAAACAAGGCAACAACAAAAAGGGATACTTTACACCTAATAAAGGCTTCTTACCAGTTAACTTTTATAGAAAAGTAATGTTAGTTTTTGACTTTTTTTTAATTTAATTTTTTAAAAAGGTTAATAAAGTATCTCACATTAAAATAAACAAAAAAACCTATTTGGCTATTTTCAAATCAGAGCAAATCAAAACGCTCTCTTGTTCTTGACTGTTGAGGTTTGCTGCTGCTGCTCTGCTTGCTCTCTCTGGTTGGTCCTTGCCCTCTTTGTAAGTTGTTTTAAAAATTATTTTGTTTCTTTTTCTTGAGCTTAGAAATTCAAATTTGAAATTATGTTGATTTAGGAGAAAGTATTCTAATTTTGTGAATTGAGATGGAGAATTTTTTCAAGAAGGTTAATTATTCTCAATCAAGTTCTAGAGGTTAATTATTCTTAATCAAGTTCTAGTAATGTCAATGTCAATCGTTCTTATCTTATAACTGACCTCGATTTGTGTTCACTTAAAGCCGATCCGGGATAAAGAAGACCTATTTCTAATTATGATCCTCGAATACGAGATGAAGTGAGAAAATATTATATTGAAAAGGGCCTTGTCAACCTGTCTTGAAACCATATCCTTCAAGTGAAATAGGAGGTAGAATGCGTCAATTTGCTTCAAATGATTTAAAGGTTCACATTCGACTTGGTTGAAGTATAGTGTGGAGAAAGATGCTGCATATTGTCTTTGTTGTTATTTGATCAATAAGTTTACTTGGCAGTTGGCACCCACAGAGTTTGGATCCAGGATCCGCCTCTGGTCATATGCCTAGTATTTTATATGTAATGGAATTCAAGATAATGGCTTTGCCTAAGACAAACCATTAACCATATGCCTAATTTTTTTATATATAATGGAATTCAAGATAATGGCCTTGCCATTTACCTATAAGACAAACCACATTAAGGCAGCAGTTCTTACCGCACAACACAGAAAATGTAGAATAGATTGTTCGTCCAGTGAAAACCAACCGAAGGGGCGGGATCTTGATCATAAAATTCTTTCGGGTTTAAGATTCTATCGAAGGAAGTCCTATCAATTGGTCGAGGTGACAAGTTGGTATTTCAAAAATTATACTGTGAGTAGCAATATTATAATGATTTGTGTTTATTAAATTGCATATTTATAAATATTTTTGATAAAATAATGAGTTATGATATACGTTGAAATTGTATGTGGGACAAGTCCTTTATTTGATATGATATTGAAACGGTTATTTGATATATGATTTTGATATGATAGTGAAAAGGTTATTTGAGATATGATCTTGATATGATATTGAAAGGTTATTTGAGATATGATCTCGATATGATATTG
>NW_025892480.1:10238-16437 GCF_002878395.1 Capsicum annuum
GAGATATGATCTCGATATGATATTGAAATGGTTATTTGAGATATGATATTATTATGGTAAATATTTTCACTAACATGAGAAATAAGTATTTTTGACATGTGTTTTTATTCAAGTTTATATGTGACATGATTTGATATGAACTTTAAATGATATGTATTATTCTGAAAAATAATTTCATATGAATATCCTATTATTTAAAAAGAATTTATAAATGGGAGCAGATCTTGATTTAAATCCCGTAGCTAATGACGGGATCGTTAGACCTGGTGCGCCTTGTATTTACTGATGTCTGTTACAGCCCCCGCTAGTGGAAAAGTAGAACTAGCATACTGATATGATATTTGACTCCTTTGTGAGGGGTCCACTATTATGGGCTATTCTTAATGAAGAAGAATGCCACACTGATTACATGATTCATTCTTGGAAACCTCCCAAATATGTAATATTTGATATGATACGATGTTTTTGAAGTTTATTATTGAACTATTGGTTCACTTGTCTTACATGAAACAATGATATTATTTATTGATACTGTTTTCTGAAGGAACAGTTATTTCATGATGTTTTCTGACTTGTCCCCATTAAAATGGTTGTGGTTAAGTTTATTACTCACTGAGCTAGCGGCTCACTCATCGCTATTATTTTTTCAGAGAATGCAGGTGACGGCGAGGATCGCGTTGTCTAGAGGATTCGAGTGGCATATTCCTGGTGAACCCCGCAAGTTTTCGCGTGGGCTATAGTTTATTTATTCGTTATGTTTTTTTTTCTTGAAAAACTCTTTGTTTGCTCCATACTCATTTCCTAAGAGTTTTGAATCTTTCGCTATTTTGGATTTGTGGAATATTGGATTTCCTGTCATGTTTTGGAGATGGATTTTATGTTGTCATTTGGTGGTATTGGTGACTTGTTGATCATTTGTGGTGAATTATGTTGATGTTGTTGAAGTGTTGGTTGTGGTGCTGTTGATTTAAGACAGGGAAATTTTCTTGTTAGGCCCAAAATCAGGGAAAACTCTGCCCGATTTACTGTAGAATTCTAACGAGGCTTGCTTAGGAGTCCTAAACTCCTTAGCGCCAGCCATGATCCTATTTTGGATCATGAAAAAGTTGGTATCAAAGCGCGCCTAGGTTAAATCTATGTCTATGGAGCACATGATAGTAGTAGAATCTCAATTATGGTTATGTTGCCGGCCATTTCTATAATCGTGATTCTATGAGAGCGTGATAGGATGTGTCTTGACTTTCTTTTTCACTCTTCCTTACGTGTGTGACAATTAGGTCCCAATCGATAAATCTAACATTTTATCTTTTATCATATGACTAAAATTTGAACTTTCAATAATTTGAGTAAGTTTGGGGTAGATAACGAAAGGAAAGTGAATCTAGCTTTAAGTTATATATTCTAGACTAGCGAAGAGGTAGCGGTAGTGGAGATGATTAAGGATGGGGTCATTGTATCACCATAAGATATTATTGTACCCCCCACGATTTTTGTAGGAAATACCCTTTTGGAAGGAGTATAGTTTACCTCCACAACTATAGAAGAATGTTGTTATTACTATAGTTACCTCCCTGCGAAGTGCAGTTAAGAGCTTGTAAAAAAATGGATAGACATGGAAAGTCTGGGCAATGAAAATGTGACTTAAAATAAACAGAGACTTAGACAATATGGAATAGTATATTTTGACAAAATTACTGAAAACTGGGACCATCAAGTTGATCAAATTTTGAGAGTTTGAAGGAATCTCATATGTTTTGAAAAAAAAAACTATACATAAAGAATTTTGAACTCTAGGACATCCCAATATGAGGCCCATAGAGATAGTAACTTACAGATTGAAGGTCATGAACAAATACATGGTATGACATCGTATTACTGAAAACCCCATCATGAGCAACACCAATGATATGAGATTATTCACTAAGTCATTTATGCATTAGATATTTCATACAGAGCATGCCATTTTGACAGGGATATTAAGATATTGGTTTAGACTATGAATGCATCACTATTTAATTTTCTCAATTAGGCTGAATACGCATCTTAATTATTTTCTAAGAAGCATTCCATGTTTAGAAGTTATTTTGAAGGTTGGGTTAGCCCTTAAATGAGATAGTAACCCCGCACACAAATACCTTACCTATTTTGAGGTGATTGATATTGCAGAAGACATTGAAAATATGTTAAGTTATAGGAGAGAAACCATGAATTCATACAGGTTGAGACAAAAAAAAGAATAATTTATTGGCGATTTTAAAATGGGTCAGAAGTTAGAAATCAAGGATTACATGAGATATCGAGCAATTTTCTTTGATGTTGCTCTTGCTGGAACATCTATGTTAGTTGAGATATGTATCAAGATCGTGGGCTTGAGTTTAGATAATTGTAATTGATAGGAACTATTTTGACAGACTAATGAGTATGAGTTGGGTATCTTCTTGTCGTACTACCCTCAATTGTTATGCAAAATAGTTAAATTTGAGATATTAAATGAGGCTAGCTTTGTCCTAATGGAAATCAGGTTCTAAAAATAAGAAATGATATATGATTTATGATGCCTCAACTATTACAGAAGAAACAATTGGATTTATTAGCAATGCTAAAGATTTCAAGAGATTAGACACCTAATTTTGAAGCGCTGTTGAATTTATGAGGTGTTACTTATACGATAAGAAAAGATTATGTTATAGACTTGACACCTAGCACACAAATCGTATCAATACCTCTGCCTCCCCCTTTATCCAATGGTGCTAGTAAAAAAATGAAGGAACTAAAGGAATAATGCGTGATCTGCTGATAAAGAATTGCATCTGACAGAGTATATTGTCATATTATACAAAAAAGTTGGTTATGAAAATGGGATGATTTCTTAAGAATGTGTATCGATTATAGATAGTTGAATAAGGCATTGATACATATTGGATACCCATTGTGCAATAAGGTGTGCCTGATCGACTATATGGAGCCTCAAATTTTTGTTAAAATAAAGATGGTATTCAGTTCAGTTATCAGTAATTTAAAACCCGAGAAAAACAAATGTTATGTTATTCTTACTAAAATGGCCTGTAGAACTTGGTGAATACATTATAATTTCTTTGTGACATCCTTTGAGTTAACTGGTGCTCCGATTATGTTTAAGGATTTAACGAACAAGATGTTGAAGTAATTTCAAAATAAAAAATATATGATAGTGTCATTGATGATATTATGTATATTTTTGTCATCGGGAAGAACATGAGGAATGCTTTAACCTCAATAGTAATTTCTCAAAGTGTGATTTGTCTAGACTTAATGTTATGTTCTCGGATATATTGAACCTAAGGATGAGATTATTATGGATATTAATAAGATCGAGGAATATCAAAAAATTGACCATTGTACACTACTCTTACTAAGTATCACAACGTTTTGGGAAGTGTCAATAACCATAGATTCATATAGAACTTCAGTAAAATAGTAACACCATGGATTTCCATAGAAAAATATGAAAGTTTCAGTGGACATATGAGTGTGTACAGAGATATTAGAAGCTCAAGAAATATTTGACCACAATAATAGTATTAATGTTAGTGTCTTGTTCTGGAGTAGTCATGGTGCATTGTGATGCTTTGAAGGTGGGATTAAGATGTGTCCTCATGTAGAATAGTTGTGTGATGCTTTATTCTTTTAGATAGTTGAATAAGCATAGACAAACTTTTTGCTCATGATTTGAGGATGGTTATAGTGGTATTTGCCCCAAAGGCATGAATTCACTTATATGATGAAAACTGTGAGATCTATATCGATCATAAGAGCTAAAAGTACATTTTCCAACAGAGATCTAAATCTTCGGCATCGTCAGTTGATGAAACTACTTAAGGATTATAACTGTGCTATTTTGTATCATCCTGAAAAAGTTAATGTTCTGGCTAATACTTTGAGCAGAAAATCTATGGGTAGTTTGGCGCATATAGCTCCTGGAAAGAGGCAGTTGGCGAAAGATGTGCATAAACTTGAAGGCAAATGTGTCATTTTTAGTATTGGAAGGTCAGGGCTGTTGTTGGCTTATGTTCAAGTTAAATCTTCTTTAGTAGAGTGCATAAAGTTCACTTAATTTAAGGATGTACAATTGTGTAAATATCGAGATGAGGTTCTAGTTGGTCAAAATAAGACGATGAGTGTTGATGATTAGGGTATTCTTTGAGTGGGTAATAGATTATGTGTACCAGCTGCAGATGGGTTAAGATGAGTTATTCTTGAGAAAGCTCAGAACTCCAGATATACCATTCACCCTGGTTCCACTAAGATGTATCATGATCTGAAGTAGTTGTACTGGTGGGAAGATATGAAGAAAGATGTTGCTAATTTTGTCTTTAGTTACTTGACTTGTCACCTAGTTAAAGCAGAACATCAACGATTGACAGGGTTATTGCAAGAGATCAGGATTTCAGATTGGAAATGGGAAAGAGTTACTATGGATTTTATGATCGGGCTACTGCGAACCATTAAAGGTCCTGATTTGGTATGGGTAGTTGTAGAACGGCTTACTAAGTCAGCTCACTTTCTGCCACTAAAAACTACATATAGTGGAGTGAAATATGCTCAGTTATTTATGGATGAAATTGTTCGACTTCAAGGAGTTCCATTGTCCATCATTTCTGATAGAGGATCACAGTTTACTTCACGCTTTTGGAGATCTTTCCAAAAAGCATTGGTTACCCGAGTAGATCTTAGTACTATATTTTATCCATAGACGGACAGTCTGCGCGTACTATACAAATCTTGGAAGATACATTGAGAGCTTGCATTCTTAATTTTGGAGGTAGTTGGGATACTTACTTACCCTTAGCTGAATTCGCTTACAATAATAGTTTTCAGCCTTGTATAGTAGGCGATGTCGTTCTCCTATCGGGTGGTTTGAAATTGGAGAGGCTAAAGTTTGAGGACCAGACTTAGTACAAGATGCTTTGGAAAAGGTTCAATTGATTAGAAAGAGGTTGCTTACAACTCAAAGCAGACAAAAGTTTTATGCAGACAAGAGGAGAAAAGATTTGGTTTTTGCAGTTGGGAATAAGGTTTTTCTACGAGTCTCTCCTATGAAGGGTGTGATGCGATTCGAAAAAAGAGGTAAATTGAGCCTGCGGTATGTAGGACCTTATGAGATACTTAAGAGTATAGGATGAGTGGCGTATCGTGTGGCACTCCCACCCGAGATGTCTTTAATCCATCCAGTGTTTCATATCTCTATGTTAAGGAAATGTATGTCAGATTCTTCTCGCGTACTCGAAGCACCGACATTGCAACTTGACGAGAACTTAACCTATGAGGAGCAACTAGTGGCTATCCTTAATCATCAAGTAAGAAGGTTAAGTTCAAAAGAGTTTGTGTCCGTGAAAGTCTTATGGAAGAATTATACCATCGAAGAAGCTACGTGGGAGTCAGAAAAAGATATAAGACTCAAGTACCCTCACTTGTTTCAATCTTCAGGTATGTATTTATTCTAAATTCGTGGAACAAATTTATTAAGGTGGAGAGAATGTAATATCTCATTAATAAGAAAATATTATAATAAAGAAAGTGGAAATGGGCTGCCATTTGCCCATATTAAGTAGAAAAAAAAGGAAGTGGGTAATGGGCCAAGGTCAATTGTGCGTCTAAAACAAAAAGGGCATAGTCATATGCCTAATATTTTATATGTAATGGAATTCAAGATAATGGCCTTGCCTAAGACAAACCATTAACCATATGCCTAATTTTCTTATATATAATGGAATTCAAGATAATGTCCTTGCCATTTACCTGTAAGACAAACCACATTAAGGCAGCAGTTCTTAGCGCACAACACAGAAAACGTAGAATAGATTGTTCATCCGGTGAAAACCAACCAAAGGGACTGGATCTTGAACATAAAATACTTTCGGGTTTAAGATTCGATCTAAGGGAGTCCTATCAATTGTTCGAGGTGATACGTTGGTATTTCAAAAATTGTACTGTGAGTAGTAATCTTATCACGATTTGTGTTTATTAAATTGCATATTTATAAATGTTTTTGATAAAACAATGAGTTATGATATACTTTGAAATTTCATGTGGGACAAGTCCTTTATTTGATATGATATTGAAACGGTTATTTGAGATATGATATTGAAAAGGTTATTTGAGATATGATCTTAATATGATATTGAAAGGTTATTTGAGATATGATCTCGATATGATATTG
>NW_025892481.1:0-21323 GCF_002878395.1 Capsicum annuum
GCACCACTAACATAGGGATAGACATTCATCACCCACCTTGATACCATAGAAAAAAAAAAATCTTCACATACTATATAGAGAGTGCATATCACGAAGAGGGGGGATTTTTTTCTTTCATTTTTTTTTATCTTTTCTTATCTTCTTCATACAAAAATACACAAAAACAGCAATACTAGAGAGCAACACTCACCATCACTCGATATACACACACAACACTCACCTTCAACGGGCATCCTCATCAGCAACACAAATCGTTCACACTCTCACTAATAGGCAGGGGTACACCCACACATAGAGAAAATTGAGAGAGAGAGGTAGTGAAACTGAGAGGAACAGAGAGATATAGAGAGAATCGAGAGAAGGAGAGAGATAGAGAGGGAGAGAAATGATTAGGACAGATTCATTCCGGTGACCAAAGTTTACCGGAGCTTCGGGGATGGAGAAACAGTGGTTTTGAGATTACCATCATCAAACCCATTGTTAACGATAGATCAGTCACCAATTCCTGTGGACTCAACAACTTCGTCCAATCACCAAAGTTGGGTCGAAGTTCCAAGTTGGTCAAGTTCATTGTTGAGGTTCAATCGGGGTATTTTGGATGCGGATTCTCTCGATGTTAATCAGAATAATACAATAATTTTGAAAGCTTGATTGAAGGTCCAATTCTATCTCTTTCTCATTTTTATTTCATTATATGAGTTTGATTTATGTGGAGAATGATATGATATGAATATTCAGTGATTTTGATTTGGTGTTTGATTTTGTTGATATTGGTTATAGATTGTTAAAAGTACTGATTGTGAATCGTTACGTTGAAACCTCGAGTTGAAGTTAGGGGCAGGAATCGAAATTGGTAAAAGTGAATATTATGGTATTTTGATTCGTTGTTGATGTTGAATATGATAGGTCGTCGAGTAGGTAGGCAAACAGTAGGCTGGAGAGGAAAATTTAAAATTGGTGGATTGTTGGAATGTTTGAAATATTAGTTAAATGTCTTGTTTATCGTATTTGTTAAGCGTATTTATTTGGTCAGGGAATGCCCCGAGGTACTTATATTTATTCACCGGGAAATACCCCGACGTACTATGTTGGTGAAAGATGATCATAATGAAGGCCCGAGGCATCGGGTAAAGCAACAGAGTTTAGCCTAGGACTAGTTTAGAATAGGATTTATATTTTCGTATTTTTTTTTTGGACTGTATAATTGGACTGGACATTATCATTTAGCCGAGGCATCGGGTACAGCAACCAGGGTCAAACCACGGGATCGAGGGGTGCCTAACACCTTCCCCTCGGTCAACAGAATTTCTTAGCCGGAATCTCTGTTCACAGATCAGTTTTTTAGAGTCAAACTATTTGGAAAAAGATCTTTCGAAGGTGACTTGACACACCGGATTATGTCAAGTGGCGAATATGAATAAAAAATATAAAAAGTCCTTTTCGAAACAAATCTTTACTTTTATCACTTTAATAATAAAAACCCTTTCGAAAAACTTAAAATAAATCTTTTCAATTGAAAAAGCGGTGTGACAGCTCTAGCGACTCTGCTGGGGACTTTTCATAATTAGAGCTTATATTTGGAGTTGTATCAGCTTAGTCCCACATTATGGGTGTATAAACATTGTTTGTGTTATCATTTGTTGTTTATTTTACCATTGTAAGTGCTACATGTTTACAGTTGTTCTCTTGTGTGTTGCCGCTTTATATCTGGCATCATGTGCATAATCCGAGTCAATTATTTCTGCAACAAGTATCGGAGTGCACGTTGTGCGCACGAACTCTAGTTGAGTCACCCTTATTTTAGGAGGGGGAGCCATTGGATGTATGGAGTAGGTGGAAAGCAAAGCAGCCACTATCGACCATATGCACCCCCCAATGGCCTTGTTAGTAAACCCCAACGTAGGTCAGCATTTAGGTCATACTTATGTGCATCATATTGAGACCTAGCGTGGCCACTTGGTCCTTTTTAGGAGACTCTCCTCTAAAGTATTCCTACGTGTTAATTGTTGCATTTTTTTTTAGGGGTAACAGGGTTATTTAACGAACTGATTTGGGGAAAGCATGTGCTATAATTAAAGAAAAGTGTGTAGGCATAGAAAAAAAGGGGAAAAAAAGAAAAGGTGAATCCAAAAAGAGTTTCGTAGTTTTTAGGTTTTTCATGGCTTTTGTTTTCCACAATTCAAAAATTTTTAAAAAAAGATTCTTTTTACTTTTTGCACTCATTTTTCAAAAATTAAAAAAACATCAAAAGATTTTCCTTTTGTTTCATTTAGCAAGCATTCACAATTCGAAAACTCCAAAAAGATTTTTGTAGGAGCTTTTTATAAAAGAAAAATTCAAAAAAAGGGTGGTAGAAGTTTTGTACATTTCATATAACGAAAATACCATAAAGATTTTCTTTCATAGCTTTTGGTGTCATCTTTTATGTGAAGTGTCAAATTGAAAACTCAAAAAAAGATTTTGTTATGTTGTTCATCGTGTATCTTTGGTCGTGTCTCAAGTCAGGGTGCAATCTGTTATTTAATCATTAATTATCCAATCTAGACGAACTACGCACCCCTGATTCTCCTCTCTCGGGAATGAGATATGTAGGCAACCTATTGTGGGTTCATGAATCTTATTTAAAAAATTCAAAAATATTTTCTTCAGTCATTATTAAAGTACATGTTTCATATACATCTTTAAAAGGAAACTACAAAAAAGATTTTTCCTTTAATAGGTTTAAGTTTCATGTTCATATGAAATTCAAAATCGAAAAACCAAAAAGATTTCTCTTTGGTAATTATAGGTTTCATTTTGTATAAGGAGTTTAAACTTGAAAAATGCAAAAAAAAAAAAATTGTCAATTCTTTTGACAATTTGTTATTTCCTTTTCTTTTTAAAGTTTCAAGAAAAAGAAAAAAAGAAAGGAAAAAGAATTAATTGGCCATTTTGGCAAGACTTCACGAACTACGCACACCTGATTCTCCTCTCTCCGGACCGAGATATGCAGGAACCCCTCTTGGGTTCGGTGACCTTTTCAAAAAGAAAAAAAAGGGTTTTGAAAAAAAGTGTTGAATTCTAACGCATTTGCTATATCTTGTTCAGTTAGTTTAAGGTGGTTGATTTGTGGCACTTTGGCTGGTCCTCTATATTGCACCAAGTCACACAGAAAGTTATGGACAACAAGGATATCGAGTTTGTTGTCACTGATCAGATAGGGAGTTCGGGCAATGATAATTTAGGAGCTAATAAAGAGATTCAAAAATTAAGCAACAAATGATAGAAATGTATCGAGCTTGGGCTAATGGGTTGCCTCCTCCTCCATTTCCAGCTGATAATCTGGAATATCTTTATAACTTGCCTCCAGTGTCACATACACAGTTTTCCATTTTTATTGACACACCACAACATGCATCAGGACTTACTCCAGGGAAACACTATCCAAACACTTCCAATATTCATTTCCTCACTCCTCAACACAAAGCTACCACATGCTCGGCTCCACCCACTGTTCATATTTTTGCAGCACCACCCCCACCCGAAGCTGCTACTTTAGAGTTTTATCCACAAGTTGTGCCTCCTCACTCTGTGAGAGAGCCTATACTGAATATTTTTGCTAATCAACATTATGCTATTGATCCCACATATAAGTCGACTAATCCTTATGGCTATACTCACCCGCCTGAATTTCCTCTTAACACTGAGAAGCCTGTTATCACAGAAGACTGGGAGGAAATGACCAGAAAATTGAGAAGTTGTGAACTGGCTATGAAAGACCTCCAGGAAATTAGGGGGTACAAAAGTGTCTCATATAAAGATCTGTGCATGTTTCCAAGGGTTCATCTTCCTTTTGGTTTTAAAATGCTGAAGTTTGAGAAGTATAATGGACATGGCTATCCATTAGCACATTTGAGACGTTATTGTAACCAACTAAGGGGTGCTGGAGGGAAGAAAAAATTACTCATGGCATATTTCGGTGAGAGTCTTTTAGACATATCTTTAGAATGGTTTGTTGACCAAGACATCGACAAGTGGATTAGTTGGGATTACCTAGCTAATGAATTTGTGCAACAATTCAAATACAATGTGGAGTTGATTCCTGATGAGAAATTCCTAACTAACATGAAGAAAAAGAGTACTGAGACTTTCAGAGAGTATGCGATTAGATAGCGTGAACAAGCTGCTAGGGTGAAACCATCAATGAAAGAAAGTAAGATAGTGGAGGTATTTATTCAAGCACAGGATGAAATATATTATCAACACTTGTTACCTACATTAGACAAGCCATTTATTGAGGTCCTTAAAATAGGGGAGATGATAGAAGATAGAATTAAGACCGGCCGCATTATGAGTTTTGTAACATTGAAAGTGATTACTCAAGCAATTCAAAAAGGTTCTGGAACTGTCGGAGGGAAGAAGTATGAGGAAGATGCATCTGCTATTATAGTTGGACAATAGGCACAGGCAAGAGGACCACACCAACGTTACCCACAGGCTCAAACCCAAGCTTATGCCCAAGCTCCACAAAATCTTTCCCAAAATCCATTATACTGTATTCCTCCACCTGCATATCCAATATACAATGCACAACCCTATGGTCAATTCCCTTCTTACCCACAATGGCATACACCAACTCTTCAAAGTCATCCTCAAACTCCACAAACATACCAAATCCCATTTAGGTTTGATTTTCGTTCAAATCCAAACATTAAAATGAGGTAGAAGTCAAGAAATAGCTTCACACCAATTAGAGAGTCGTACACTAATGTATGATGTGCATATCATTCTGATGTTCAGGGTCACAGTATTGAAAATTGTCGTTCTTTGAAAAGAGAAATAGAAAAAATGATTCAAGATAAATTAATTATGGTGCAGACCATTGACGGTGAGGAAAACTCTAGTCATACTGATATGCAAACCAGTGGATAAGATGCCAGGCTAAGCAATCGAGAAGTCACCTCTCTCCCTACTAGGAAGAGGGCTGGTAGTTTGTTTTATTTTATTTTTTGTTATTTGAATTATTTCAGGGTTGTAGTTTGGGATCTATATTGTTTTGTTTCTCCGTCATCTTTGTTTAAACCCTTCTATGTTTTGTTTCAATGAAATGTGGTGTCCCTTGTCATTTTGTCTCATTTTAAGTCATCTGTTTCTTTTCTTTACATAGTACATTTTTATGTTGGCTCTAGTGATATAACATACTAACAGAACTTTCAGCTAGATCTTAAAATCTAATCTGAGCATGAACTTTTAATTAGAGGGCTAAAGTTAGAAAAAGCATCCAAGAAAATATGTAGAGTGCCGAGACATTTGGTGACTAGTTGAAGCCTTCTTCGAAAATTAAGTCAATTTTTTTGAGAATCACCAGAATCGCTTAGTTATCAATTGAAATACATGTCTTAATTAGGTCAAATAGTGGCTGCATGAACAGAACGGAAATCATCTCCACAAAATCATGAGTCATTCAATATGAGGAATATGCAACAAAAGTGGAGTTGTATGCTAGAAAAATGCAAAAGAAGTAGGGATGCGCAGACTCTGTCAAAGTTAATGTTGCGAAAGATGTCATAAATGATCTTCATCTTTCACTTCCATATTTCATGATATCTACTTGCATTTTTAAGAATTGATATGATGAAGGCATTTCATTCTGCTATCCAAGCATTGTGTCATCCTTTGTTTACCCCATTTGAGCTTTAATCCTATTTTGTTTCATACCTCTCTTTTGGAATCAACATAGAGTCAGTAAAACTTAAAAGAAAAATGTCAAAAAAAATGTCCAAAAGGAAAGAAAAGAGAAGAGTGACAAAATAGGGTCAGAAGAAAATCCCAAAGAGAAAAGATTCAAGAAAGGTTAAAAACAAAGAAATCACAATCAATCAAAAGAACAAGCTGCCAGAACTACACAAGACCTAATTCTCCTCTTTCGAGGGTGAGATACGTAGGATGCCCTACTTAGGGCTCGGTCCAACCATATAAACAATTTAGAATTGCCCAGTCAAAAGAAACTGGGGCATGAGTTAATCCTCATTGTTTGAGTCGATTCCAAAAGTTGTAACTCCCACCCTATTTCAACTGTCGTTTGGGCCCCATGCCATCCTTTCTTTTTAACCCTATCCAAAAGCCAAGCTACAACTAAAGAAAGACCTTCAGATCAATCTTTGAGAATGCTAAGGCTAAGCATGCAATGGATGTGAGATGCATTTTGGGAACTACTTGTCTTGCTCAACATAAGGAATTAGGAGAGAAATGAAAATGAGAGAGTCTTATCGGTGAAAACCCTCACGGGCACTGTAAGACGATGGTGAGTTGAGACAAAAAAAATGAGAGAGTCTTATTGGTGAAAATCCTTAAGGGCATCGTAAGACGACTGTGAGTTGAGACAAATGAAAATTACAGAATCTCATTGGTGAAAAAAACTCACGGATACCATAAGATAATGGTGAACCGAGAGAAAGAAAATAAGAGAGGCTTGTTGGTGAAAACTCTTCAAGGTGTCACTAGACAAATGAGGTCTCTGAATGCAATTGACCCAAGGAAGTAACTCAATTTCAGGGTCATTAGCTCAACAACAATTGGTGAAAGTTTGGGTGAAAATATCAGGCAGCTTAATCCAAATGCATGGCATAATCATTAGAGTTGATTGTCATTTTAGATAAATTTTTCATTTCTTTGTTTCAAATGGGGGCATTCATTGTCTTTTCTTTCTTCTCTTTATCTTTATTTTTATTTTTATTTTTCTTGAGTCAGTTATCCAAATAAAAAAACATCATTGTTTTTTTTCTCGAGTCTTTGGGTCAAGTCCATGACCAAATAAGTGAGAAAAGATTTCAAAACTGGCTACCAGCTTCTTCAATTGCACAAAGCAAGACAAAATCAGCATATGAAAGAGACATAATTGTGAGCCGAATAAGTTATGTAGAAAATTTTGTCAATAGACAATCTTGAGAACTCATGAAAATACCAAGGTTTAAAGGGTTTATCTAAGAAGCATGTCAAAGCAGAGATACTGTATTTGTTTCAGTCACTCTTAATAATCTGAGTTCGGGTCAATAATTCAACAAGTTAATAATATATGCTAATGGTTGGAAGCAAGGTTAAAAGTGACGAGGGCAAGAGCGATCGTTGCAAAAACTAAAGCCACAAACCAGCCACCATGTTTTAAACTCACAAGTTTTCTTTGATGAAACAGGAAACATATTACCTTCAAAGCAGGGACTTCAGAGCATAAACATCAAGGGCTACAATGCGTCACTTTTACAAATGCAGGAAGCAATATTGTTGCATAGGTTTGATAATAAAATCATGGTAAAAATTCATCATCCTATATCCCTCGAAGACATACTTGTCTTGGGATTTCAGTTTTTATTTTCTAGGTGATACACTTCTTAAATTGAACCTCACTCCTAGGATACGTACCTTTTAGTCGAGTCATCCCTTTTGCTTCCTATAAGACTTACCTTTTAGTTGAGTCATCACCTTTGATTCCTATAAGACGTACCTTTTAGTTGAGTCATCCTCCTTGATTCCTATAAGACGTACCTTTTAGTCGAGTCAACCCCTTTGATTCCTACAATATGTACCTTTTAGTCGAGTCATCCCCCTTGATTCATATAAGACGTACCTTTTAGTTGAGTCATCCCCGTTAATTCGTATAAGACGTACCTTTTAGTCGAGTCATCCCCGTTGATTCCTATAAGACGTACCTTTTAGTCGAGTCATCCCCCTTGATTCCCATAAGACGTGCATTTTAGTTGAGCCATCTCCCTTGATTCATATAAGACATAACTTTTAGTCGAGTCATTTCCCTTCGATTCCTATAAGACGTACCTTTCTAGTCAAGTCATTTCCCTTGACCCCTAGAAGCTATACCTTTTAGTCAAGTCATCCCCTTTGATTCCTATAAGATGTACCTTTTAGTCGAGTTATCCCCCTTGATTCCTATAAGACGTACCTTTTAGTCGAGTCATTTCCCTTGATTCCTAGAAGACCTACCTTTTAGTCGATTCATCCCCTTTGATTCCTATAAGACGTACCTTTTAGTCGAGTTATCCCCCTTGATTCCTATAGCACGTACCTTTTAGTCGATTCATTTCCCTTTATTCTTATGAGACATACCTTTTAGTCGAGTCATCCCCCTTGATTACTATAAGACGTACCTTTTAGTCGAGTCATTCCCTTTGACACCTAGAAGACATACCTTTTTAGTTGAGTCATCCACCTTGATAACTATAAGACGTAACTTTTAGTCGAGTCATCCCCCTTGATTCCTATAAGACATACCTTCTAGTTGAGTCATTCCCCTTGATCCTTAGAAGACGTACCTTTTACTCGAGTCATTCTCCTTGAGCCCTAGAAGACGTAACTTTTAGTCGAGTCATTCCCCTTGACCCCTAGAAGACGTACTTTTTAGTTGAGTCATTCCCTGTGATTCCTGTAAGACGTATCTTTTAGTCGAGGCATTCCCCTTGACCCCTAGATGAAGTACCTTTTAGTCGAGTCATTCCCTTGATTACTATAAGACGTACGTTTTTTTCGAGTCATTTCCTTTGATTCCTATAAGACACACCCTTTAGTTGAGTCATCTCCTTTGATTTCTATAAGACATACCTTTTAGTCGAATCATTCCAATTAAATAATAGAAGATGCATTTCGTTGTGTGGGATAATTTTCTTTTTACTTTTGATGTGATTTTAGGAGCCCGCCTGAAGAACAGGGCGAATACATGGAAAGTCAAGCAACAAGGTGAAGCAGTTGAAAAGCAAAAAACAAGAGGAAGAAAATTGAAAGTCAACAGTTGAAAAATGGCAAGTCAGGAACCCGCCTGAAGAACAGACTGAAGAAATTGAAAGCCAAACAACAAGTTAAGGAAATCGTAAATCAGGAGCCCGCCTGAAGAATAGGATGATGAAACTCAAGTCAAGAGTCCAAAAGAAGCTGCATACATAGGATTTTTGTAACTTCACTTATGTGTTAACTTTTAATTTTCATTTTGAAGTAGTGACAGTGCCGCGAACCATAACCTCGATGGAGCCTCACTCGACTCTCCATCTCGATATAGTTCCTCTCCTTCCAACCCTTTGAGATGCATGCCAATTGATTCCCTCATAACTTGGGTAGGTAGGATGTCTAAGTCAAGACCCGGTTGCTCTTTTTCCTTTTATTTTTCTGAATAATGGTCGGGACAAGTTTTTGTCTCGTTGTCTACTTCTTTGTCAAAAAACACTTCATGTTTACATTCAAAGAGGGCATGATGTAGGCACCTAATTTTGTCCCTCTCCGATATCACTTTTACTCATTTTTACCTTATCCTCTCGTGTACCCTCAACCATGTAATTATCCCTTCATAAAATGACAAAAATAACAGCCCTTAACAAATTTTTCCTCATTTTAATCCTATCCTAACAACCTCTCCGATTAAAAACGGACACCGCAACCCACCTAACCCCCTACCCACGTCACCCTTGCTAACCCCATTCATATTTTATTTCTTTCACTGGAAACAAGGATAAAAGAAGACACTAAGAACAAAAAAAAAGGGGGGGGGGGGTCCACCACCAACATAGGGATAGACATTCATCACCCATCTTGATACCATACAGAAAAAAAGCTTCACATACTATATAGAGAGAGCATATCACGAAGAAAGGGGATTTTTTTCTTTCATTTTTTTTTTACTTTTCGTATCTTCTTCTTCATACAAAAATACACAAAAACAACAAGACTAGAGAGAAACACTCACCATCACTCGATATACACACACAACACTCACCTTCAACGGGCATCCTAATCACCACCACAAATCATTCGCACTCTCACTAACAGGTAGGGGTACACCTACACACGCTGAAAATTGACAGAGAGGTAGTGAAACTGAGAGGAACAGAGAGATATAGATAGAATTGAGAGAAGAAGAGATATAGAGAGGGAGATAAATGATTAGGACAGATTCATTCCAGCAACCAAAGTTCGCCGGAGCTTCGGGGTCACAGAAGCAGTGGTTCCGAGCTCACCATCATCAAACCCATCATTAACGACAGATCAGTCACCAATTCCTGCAAAATCAACAATTTCGTCCAATCAACAAGGACGGGTCGAAGTTCCGACTTGGTCAAGTTCTTTGTTGAGGTTCAATCCAGGTATTTCGGACGTGGATTCTCCCGATTTTAATCAGAATAATACATTGATTCTGAAAGCTTGATTGAAGGTCCAATTCTATCTCTTTCTCACTTTTATTTCATTATATGAGTTTGATTTGTGTGGAGCATGATATGATATGAATGTTCAGTGATTTTGATTTAGTGTTTGATTTCGTTGATATTGGTTATGGATTGTTAAAAGTAGTGATTGTGAATCGTTACGTTAAAACCTCGAGTTAAAGTTGGGGCCGGGAATCAAAATTGGTAAAAGTGACTATTATGGTATTTTGATTCGTTGTTGATGTTGAATATGATATGTCATAGAGTGGGTAGGAAAACAGTAGGCTGGATAGGAAAATTTAGAATTGGTGGATTGTTGGAATGTTTGAAATATTTGTTGAATGTCTTGTTTACCGTATTTATTAAGTGTATTCATTTGGCTAGGGAATACCCCAAGGTATTTGTATTTATTCACCAGGGAATGCTCCGAAGTACTATGTATGCGAAAGATGATCGTGATGAAGGCCCGAGGCATCGGGTAAAGAAATGGAGTTTAGCCTAGGACTAGTTTAGAATAGGATTTATACTTTTGGATTTTTTTATTTTGGACTGTATAATTGGACTGGACATTATTATTTTAGTTTTGGATTGTTGTTTGATGTTTTTTTATGTGCTTTGTGTGGTTTATACATTTGTGGTGTCTAATTAGCCGATACTCTCCACCAAGCAACCAGGGTCAAACCACGGGATCGAGGGGTGCCTACCACCTTCCCCTCGGTCAACAGAATTCCTTAGCCGAAATCTCTGTTCGCAGATAAGGTTTTTAGAGTCAAACTTTTTTGAAAAGGATCTTTCAAAGGTGACTTGACACACTAGATTATGTCAAGTGGGGACTCTAAATAAAAAATATAAAAAGTCCTTTTCGAAACAAATCTTCACTTTTGTCACAGTAATAATAAAAGCCCTTGCGAAAAACTTAAAATGAATCTTTTCGATAGAAAAACGGGTGTGACAAGTTCCCAACTTGAAATGCCGTGGACAAGCATTGGCTAGTATGATCATTACATTAGAGCAACATTTCTTAACTATTATGAATATGGCAGCACGTATGGGATATTACTCTGAGATACTCCACCCTGTTTCTCAGCAAATCTTCTTCTTGTGTATGGCTTTATGGGATTAATTTCGGAGATTATTATTAGCTGACGAATAGGAAGATGAAATTGAAAATTGGAGTTGTTGATCCATTCTTCGATTCAAAGGTTGAAATCTTCATAGCAACATTTTAAATAGGAAAAAAGCTCAAATATGACACTGAACTATCAGAAATGGCTCATTTATTCCATCCATTAAAAGTTAGGCTCATTCATGCCATTGCCATTATAAAATCGGTTCATCCATGCCATTACTTTTTAACTATGGTTTTTAAAAAACAACTTTTCCATGCGACCTCTTATTAGAGGTCCACATCATTAAATTGGACCACTAAAATTTTTCGATCCATTAAAAAGAATCCACCCACACCCAACCTATTACCTTAACCCACTTTAATATTACTTGTTCAATGGAAATTTTTTGATCCATTAAAAAGAATCCACCCACATCCAACCTATTACCTTAACCCACTTTAATATTATTTGTTCAATGGATCTAAGTCCACATATTTCTGGAAAAACATTCATATATACACATAAATAGTGTCTATGTGAGTAGGTATCAAACAACACTCAAAACTTCACAAGTTGAAGCCAAATAAAGGGTACCAAACAACACTCAGAAAACCTTTTTTACTCATAGATCCAAGAGTGTAGGCTACTTTGCCACTCTGCAACACCTTCTGAAAACTAAAGCAAATTTCCTTCTTCGCGCTCTCACAAAATCACTTCCATGAATAACGTTCCTGCACAATTACGAATGTCCTCAATAATAACGCAGCAACCAGTTTGCCGATTCTGTAGGAAGTAACGCAGCAACCAGTTTGTCGATTCTATAAGAAGTAAACCAAAGTCATTATTGGTACGAATATTTAAAGCGTACATTGCGAAGACTCCAAGGTTAACCTCTTAGTTGAATTTAGTATTAGAGGATTCAATCATTGTCTAACAGTGATTGAGTCCTCTGAATATCGAATCCTCCCAGAGGAGAACCTCAAATTGTAGTGGTCCAAGCAAGTAAGGGAAGAGACAAGGAGCTCCACCATATCCTCAAACTTATGGTTACTAGGCTAATGAGAAATAATATCAATACATAAGAGCGGAATCGAAAAGGATCCACATTTTTTTCAAGATAACATGCAGACCGAAGAACCTAAAATTGAATATAACATTTTCCATTCAATCTAACAAGGATGAGGATTTCTATCGGTTATGTTCTCTATACGCAGCTAGAGGTCCCAAGACAACGATACACTGGCCTATAAGGATGAGGATTGTTATCGGTATAACAAAAGGAATCTTCTTTCGGCATACCAAAGAAAACATAATACATGGGAATCTTACATCAAGCAACATACTGCTTGATGAGCAAAACAACCCAAAGATTGAAGATGTTGGACTCTCCAGGCTTATGACTACTGCTGGAAACACCAACATGATCGCCACTGCAGGCACGCTAGGTTATAGTGCACCAGAACTCTCCAAAATCAAGAATTCAAGTACCAAGACTGATGTCTATAGTCTTGGAGTGATCATTTTGGAGATCTTAACTGGAAAATCCCCTAGCGAGGCTACAGATGGTCTTGATTTGCCACAGTGGGTAGCTTCCATTGTGAAATAGGAGTGGAATCAAGAAGTGTTTGATGTTGAACTTAGGAGGGATGCACCTAATATTGGTGATGACTTGCTTAATACACTAAAATGGCTTTGCACTGTGTCGATCCCACACCAACTGCTCGGCCAGAAGCTCTGCAAGTACTACAGAAATTGGAGGAGATACATGTTGGACTAAGGGTTTTTGGAATTTTAGGTTATTTGATTATAGTGTGGAAAGATAATGTGATATTAAATGGGTTTGGGTCGTATATTTAAAGGATCGGGTTTCATATTTTTTATTTTAATTAATATTGATTTATTTTACTTAATGACGTGGACCTTTAATAAGAGGTCACGTGACAAAGTAATTTTTAAAAACCACAGTTAAAAATTAATGTCATGGATGAGCCGGTTTTGTAACGGTGATGGCATGAATGAGCCTAACTTTTAACGGATGGCATAAGTGAGTCTTTCCTGATAGTTTAGTGGCATATTTGAGTCTTTTCCCTTTTAAATAATTTCTTGGAGCAATAGTTTAAATTTTCCAATATTATTTCACTAAGCTGAATCTAGTTGCTACACTTACATGGATTATTAGTTTGGAAATTAGTTTGTTCTTGAACTTAGTTGAAGTTTATGTGAAATAACATACAAATTGTGTACCCAAACAACAAAAAGAACCATTTAGCATTTATAACATATGTAATTGCTCATTCAACTTGATTCCATCCTTAATTAATTCACCATAATTTAATCATAATTGTTCATTAAATTTGATTCCATCCTTAATTAATTCACCATAATCTAATAATAAATTGACATAAATGAGTGAGATGTGAGATTTAGAATAACACTTCACTTAATCTAGTGATGTGAGATCAAGTTATATATTCTAGCAAAAGAAACTTCATCTTCAGTTCATTCCTTTCTTTCTTTTCTTCTCTCTTTCTCTCTTTATCGGTTCCAATATTTACAAAGATCCAAATGCTACCTGCATAAAAACTAAATGGAGAGAATTATGCAGTAAAGCAAGAAGATTCAGAATCTGATGAACAATATAACGGATTAATCAATCAAGAGGACATGGAAAAGGTGAAACCAGAAAAACAAAAATGTTCTGAAACTGAGGTCTTCGACTTATCAAAAAAACACCCGGTATCTGATGAAGCCTCCCATCAATGCCCAAATCAAAGCAACCCCACCAACCTTTATTGGCCAATTGAAATCCTTACTCAAATTCTCTCAAGGCTTCCAGTTAAATCTCTCTTGCGATTCAAGTCCGTTTTAAAATCTTGGAATTCTTTGATTTGTAGCCCTTAGTTTACCAAATATCATCTAAGTTTATCAGCTAAAAATAACAAAGACTACAATAACCATATAGTTATGTTGAGGATAGCCCAACAAGAACTCAACCTTAAGGAACGTCCTATTATGGAGGAAACTAACTTGGATTATCACATGAAAATCTCTGGTATATCTTGTGTGATTGAGGGTTCTGTCAATGGATTGATTTGTCTTGTAAATGAGGCAAAGGAATTGCTCCTATGGAACCTAGCAATAAGAGAGTATAAGAAGTTGCCTGATTTTAGAACTACATTGAAGGATGATGGTCAATGCACATATGGTTGGATATTATGTTATTCATAATGATTATAAGGTAGTGTGTATTTTTAGTATTACTCGCTATCGACGTAACTTTCAAGAGATCAATATCTATAGCCTAAAGGATGATTCTTGGCGAAAAATACATTGTTCTAGAAGAGTGACGCAGTGAATTGGCTCAGGTAAGTTTGTGAATGGAAAGCTTTATTGGGCTACTAGTATTGATTTAAGAAGTGGTTGGGGCATAACCTCTTTTGATTTTAGTAATGAAAAATGGAGAAAGGTAGAGTGTCCTTATTATGGAGAAGAGGATAAATTTCTCGTGTTGGGAGTGTTGAAAAGTAATCTATCTATGATTTATAATAATTCAACTACTCGTGTGGATGTGTGGACTATGAAGGAGTATGAGAATAAAGAATCTTGGAGAAAGATTTTTACTATCAATTATTCTCTATATTCCGTGGATTATTTATTTTCTCACTCTTTTTTTCTGTCAAAAAGAGGTGATTTTCTGCTTATGTTTCAAGATAAAATCATGATATACAATCCGAAGGATAACGTAAGCAACTGCTTACATATTAATGAATTTGACTATGGTCTTTTGACGGAATTCTTTCCAACCCTAGTCTGTCCGCTTTCACAAAATGAACAAGGGACACTACAAGATTGCAGGCGACAAATATTATGATTATTGCCACTGTACTGTAAGTGATGATTTGTATGAGTTTGATTTTGTGTATTTTGCAAAGGACATATTTTAAGGAGAACTTTCCCAACATCTTTATGGATATTTCATTTGACCTTTCCTTTCTACTATTTTCATGAAAAAAAAATCGCATTGTTGCTACTAGATAATTAAATTCTTTGGCTTTGTCCTTTAATTAATTTAGTTATTTGGCCAATGGAAGGTTGTATCTTCTTTCACTTTAGTAGTAACAATAATATTAGCAAGAATGGGTTGAATTAATTAGAGAAAGCAAAGAGGAAATATTTGTTTTCTATGATTATGGAATAGAATGAAAAACTCGTGAACATAAAATTTTTGGAGAAGTGACAATTATGTTTTTATTTTTTTTCTAAAATATAGATAAAGAAAAAACTTCAATCCCACAAAAAATAGTGTTCGATCATTAGATTGACACACATGTGATTTTCTCACTGTTAACTTTTATGCAGCAGCATTAATTGAGGAAACTTTTTAATTTAATGAAACTTGATGAAGAAACAAAAGAAAAAATAAATTGCATGTGAAATTTTTCAACAAAATGGAGCTTGCGATGGGCATTAAATCGAAATTCTAGAATGATATAATATCCAATGTATGCTGATTGAGACATTGTTTTGATATATGTAAAGGGTGAGGTATGGGGAAAGGGAAGAACTGCCCATCAGTAATGGAGATAATTTCTCATAAATATGGATATCAAAGTAACTACATTAATAATAGAGCTATTTATGAAAGGAAGAAAGTTTTAGGTGACGTAGATGGAGTTGGAAGAAATATGAAGTTACAATCTCATGCAATGTATTTTTCTATAGTAATATTTAACTATCACATATTAGTTCGTGGTCTGGGCCCTCTATACATAAGTGTACTTACCTTTGCTTATGATGGTTTACAGCTTATGGAAATACGTCTTACGTTGAAATCAGGAGAGGGGACCTAGCCTTATATATATAGGCTTAAAAGCCTTAACCTAGTGCACCCCCATTATGGGCTCATAGGTCTACTACAGGCCTACACTATTGCCAGACCCATATGGAATTCGCATGAATACACCGCCCGTGTGTTGTCCACCAACTAATAACATCAACCCATTTTACTTTAACGTACCAAAAAGTTAATGTTAAATCCATATAAAATAAATAATTCTAACAGTAGTTGCACCAAATCATCTTCTGGATTAAAGAAGCAAAATGATGGGGAGATTTTAAAATCTCCAAACGACAAGGTTAGCAATGGAACAGGAATTTTGAGTGTTGCGGGAAGGGAGCAGGGAAGAACAAAACTGAGATTTTAGTGTATTGGGACAAGGAATGGGAAAGGCAGTTTCTCAGTCAAGTATACAACTAAATATTCTTCTACCCTGCACATCTTTTTTCAAGTAAACTTTTTAACTATTTGAAACTAAAACGATTATTCACTAGTTGATATTAAGGAATCTGATACAAAGGATATGACAAGGGAGAACTGAAAGGACATGTGAAATAGTGAAAAGGACTTTCTTTTCACTTTTCACTTCTACTTATATTAACCCGAGGAAGAAAAGATATGAAAAACCTCCATTGTTTTTTTTTTTTTGCGACTTGTATCAAATTTTACGTTTAGAATTTTTCATCCCCTTGCACTGCAATTCTACAAGAGAAAACATAATAACTATATTAGTTACTATGAAATTTCATATTGATAATCTGAAAAGATGCACGAAACATGGGTAGAGTGTTCCCAGTCCATACCACTACATCCGAGGTGAGGTAGAGAGGTTGTTTTCGATAGATCCTGTAGCTAAACTAAATCAAGGATAGAAAAATTAAGTTCATTCATTCTCCTTTAATAGTTACCTAAAATCTTTACCATAAGTAGATGCATTCTCTATACATATATGTACGATGTATCCTTTCCAGACTTAACCGTAGCTTTTGATGCCCCCATTTGGACAAATGATGACGCTCACTTGATTTTGCTAACTTTCTATGTTAAATTATGTCATTTCATCGTTATTCTTTTCCTTCCTCGAAAGAATGAGAGGAACAATTAACATATCTGATTCTATAAGCTGAAGACAAGATATCAAACTTGGAAAAAGGAAACATTTTATATCAAGACAAACTTTGAGCGGAACTGAAAATATGAGCAAACCAATTTCAAAATTAACAACTAGATTCAGTTGAATGAAAGAAAATTAAGAACTTTAAACTAATGCTCCAACAAATAATTTAAAATGCCGCAATGGAGACATCGACCCTGAAAATCAAGAATGCATCAACAACTCCAGTTTCATCTTGATCTTCACCAACTGGATAATAGTCTCTGAAATTATCCCAATAAACCTATGGACAAGTTGAAAATTTTGCGGCAAATAGGGTGGATTATTTTGGGGTAATATCCTACTCGTGCAGCCATTTTCATAACCTTTAAGAAATGGTGCTCTAACATAACAATCTTATTCGCCAATGCCTGACCACGAAATTTCACGTAGGGAACTGAACCCTCGATGTAGTCGATGAAGTTCTTTGAATAAGGAGGATGCGGAATTACCCCGTGATTGAAATAGTAATGATAGATAGCCTTCAAGATTGCTAAGTTGTGATTATAATCATAATCGTCTTCATTTTTCAGTTTACTTTCAGATGTTCCTCCTCTTCCAAGATTGGAAATGTAGGCACATTAAATGGCTTCAATCCATATGATTCATACATGGGGCGCTTTCCTTTTTCTTCAATTTTCGCAAGCACACGCTTCAATTGATACACTTCAGATGATGGGAGCTTTCTTTTTCCTGTTGTTTTTGCATGTTCAGGGATGATTATTTCTTGATTTTCTCCTGAAGTTAGCATTTTGGGCATGGTGATTCTTTGTGAAAATGTTGGAGCTGATAAAGAAAGAAAGAAGGTTTTTTTATGAGAACGCGGAGATGGTTCTTTCTCTTGCTAATATTTATAGCTAATTCATTTCTCTAAAATCAGTAAAAATTTATTGTACTAAATCTCACTGCAGACTACTATCCATAACACTATGTATAGTGTTCACACTGGATTATTTTGTTGACCAGAAAATAAATGACCTTTCGAGTAAGGCGTGTACTGATCTGTCTTGATTTATGGCTTGTAAAACTTGGCTTATATGGAAAACTACAACACATAGGAATGTCCTCAAGCATAGCGTACATTCTAATATAGACTATACACTGAGTTAAATGTTCTTTATCGAACATATTATTAAGTTGTTGATGAAAAATATACAGTCCGTGCATGTTTTCTGATCCCATTAGTCTTTTCCAGTTTTCTAGTGAACTGAAAAGCGCACAGTAAACTACTTCTATTAACTTCCGGCAGAAATTGGTTCGATTCAATTCAACCTCCTTTTGCCCTTCTTCTTCTTCTTCTTCTTCTTCTCCATTACGTAATTTAGAATGAAAGGTCTTCGAAGTATCTTTCCTACGGTACCAATATCGCCTAAATACGATACCAGAGCTACGAGTTATGACTTTGCAAAGTAGAGTATTTTCCATCCGAAATGGTCTAATATGCCTTTCATATGCTCCAGCATCTTGAACTCATTTCAGGGGCATAACACACTGGTTTAGTATGCCTTTCATATACTCCAGCATCTTGGGCATCTTGGGCGCATTTCAGGGGCATAACATACTGGTTTGCTCCAGCATCTTGGGCGCAGATGGGGCGCATTTCAGGCTACAGTTTCAGGGTCAATTTCAATCGATCATAACTTTCTGTATATAATGAACTGGGAGGTGTTCTATATATCAAATGAAAGGACTTTGAGTCTTCTTTCTAACGCAACTAATTTCTTCAAAATCCAATTTTGGAGTAAAAAGTTATGCCCATTTTACTTCGGCGTGTCAGCCTATGAACTAGCAGAAATTTTTGCAACCTTTTTTATTTCTTGAGGGGTATTTTGGTCTTTTGCCTCACCCAAACACACGGGATTAATCCACTCAAAGGACAAAATCCCCTTCATATATCTTTTGACTCTATATATGTGGGAACTTGATATCTATGAGGGTTCACCCACCCCGGTTGCAGCATCTTTCGACTCGCACCTGTGTCCAAAGTTTGACTCCGATAGTCTCGATAAGGTATTAGCCACCGGTGACCATACTTTAGTAAAATCACCATTGGGTGATGGTTCCTCTCTTTCATCTTAAACCTCGAACAAAAAATCGATTCATCATGTTGTTAAATTTTGAAAGAAAAGCTGAAAGTGATTGACCTCTCACTCATGGCACACATGGTATATTTGTGATGCCGACAAAACAGACTTTTTTTTAACATTTCTTCGATAAGCTATCTAACTACGATGTGTTAAGCATATTGACCTCAATCCAAACTCTCCAGTCCACATCTTTCTTTATATAGAAATTTCGTCATCCTTTTTGTTTTGAAGGTAAATATAAAGAGAAGAACTACAAGAAAGCAAAAGCATCCATGTTGTATATTTGAAAGAGGTTGACCTCCTTGCTTGATTTCGATAGGCATACAGTGATTGGTAGCCACTCAAAGGACAAAATCCCTCATTCTCTATCAAAATATCTCAAGAACAAGACCCTAACTCCCCTCCCAAGATCAAGATCCATCCCCTAAGTTCAAGATTTCCAAGAATCAAATCAGGATTCGTATTTTGTTCTTTGAAATAAGTAATCTAAGGTAAATGGGGTTTTTCTAAATTACATGGGCATGGTGAAAACATTTTTAATGATGTTGGATGTTGAAAAATCATGGATCTGTATGGGGTTTTGGAATTATATTTACAATATTGCATTATGAATTCTTTAATGATATTATTGTTTTGGTTTTGATGTCTTTCCCCCAAATTGATTTGTAATCTTATATATGTATATATGAAATCGAGTTTAGGTGTTGAATTAAGAGAATCAATTATTGAAAATCCCTCTCTAATTTAAAGATTTCCTGTTTTCGTAAGTCATGATTTTAGTTGAATGTATTTCTGTGAAGTATTTTACAAATGTCTTATGATTTTTAAGAATTGTTTATGGTTTTGAATTAAGACTTGTTGCTAAATGTTGAAAATTATGATGAAAGAATTATATGGTTTGTCAAAAATACATGACCAACATATATTTGTTGAAATGTTGAAAAGAGAGATTCTTTGCATTGTTTGACATATGATTGAAATATGGATTCTCTTGAACTGTTTGACTGATATGGTGATCCAAACTTGATGTTTTGAATGAAAAGAATGTAACATGATATTTTATGGCTCATAGATATGACTTGCAAGTCTTGGTATGACGATACCAAATTCAGATAATGCCATAGTAATACAGAACAGAATAGAATGTGGATTTTCTTTTAGATTTTCAGATTTTGAACTTAGAAAGATATAAGTTCAGAAAAGGCTAAAAATGAGCATAAAGTGATGTTAGGTGGTTACCCGAAGAAGGCACGAGTTCAGAAAACTCATTGCCTAAAATTGTGTCTTGCCAATATGGGATTATTATGTACCCTAGAGGGATTATACGCTGGCTAGTGCCCTGTAGCATATCAAAAGTAGAACGCCAACTCTTGCGGCAAACATGGGTTGGGGGCTTGGCCGCCGAGTTAAGGGCGGACTCCATATAGCCCGTCGGGTTGTAGAATTGTAAGGTGTACCACCTAACTCAGAAGTAATACAAAGATTAGAACTGCATTGTCAAAAATCATTTTAAGATCACTAAAACTGCCAATGTATTTTTAACTAATTCATGCATGATATTTCAGACTTGCTCTCTTCTATGTAATATATATATATATGTAAACACATTATTTTGGATTGGTCTGCGTACCAGTACATCTGTATTGACCCCCTATATTTCAGGATTCTGATGTTGGAAAGGAAAAAGAAAACTAAAGGAGAAAGTGGACAGAAATCAGAGCAAAAGAGAAGTAAATTACTACAGTGATATTTTTATATCTGATGCCTAATGAAAGTATAGAGACTTGCCTATAAATAGGCTCACAATTAAACTGAAAAATCTAACCTTTAGGTACACTAACCCACTGATTTACTGACTACCTAATAATCTGCAACAATAGCTAAACTTGCTAGAATAAAGGAAACTAACAACTAACTTCCTAAAGACTTGGTCAAGTATCTTTGAATCATTTCTCAACA
>NW_025892482.1:0-78208 GCF_002878395.1 Capsicum annuum
TGGTCGATGACTGATCGATCACTGGTATCAATACGTCCGTACAAATATGTGAATCAACTGATTTTTGATATAATCGTTGCCCTCCAAGCACTGGGATGGAAAAATGTATGTGTAGGCCTTCTAAACAACTAAAATATATCCAATGCCGAGGTATTGAGCTAATTTGGAAAACTTTTGAGCTATTAGAAATGGTGAATTTTTTTTTTCAAAAAGGATCGAACAACAATGGAGGCAATGATGAAAAATGGAGATTTTCAGTTGTGATGAACAATTTTTCGTCGGAAAAGTGGCCGAAAATGTTGCCGGAATCGAAAATTATTGGTGAAAAAAGGAGCTCCTATTGATGGCTTCTTGGATAGTTTTCTAAATTAAAATAGAAAATATGAAAAAATTGTGGGAATACATAAAAAGGTGGGAAATATTAAATGGATGAGGTGGAGGACTAAAGTGTAAAGTTTAAAACTTGTGTGGTTGGTTTGGATGAAAGAATGGATGATGTCATAAATGTGTCTAAACACCTAATTTTCCAAAACTTGTGTCTAAATGCTAAAATAAGTTTTGAAAGTGTCTAAATGTCAAACTATCCCCAATTACTTTTTAGAGAATTTGGTGTTCAACCTTCAGGTTCCTTCATTAGCGTGCATCATGCAGTCATAGTGGCATTCGACATTTAAAACAACAACAACATACCCAGTGAAATCCTACAAAGTGGGGTCTAACATTTGACATTTAAAAGACTGGTATATCTCTTTGCTCTTCAATTAATGCTATGACCAGATTCAATAAAGAGCCATCAGCTTCCCTGGCCAAAACGTTTCAACATGATTCAAGGCATTGCTCAAGGGCTTCTTTACCTTCACCGTGATTCTTGTTTAAGGGTCATTCAACGTTATCTGAAGGCAATCAGTGTTCTCTTGGATGATGATATGAATCCAAAAATTTCAGATTTCGTAACGGAAAATACCAACATGTTCTTATATCAAATATGTTGCAGCGGTTATATGTCACCAGAGTATGCAATGGGAGCACTATTTTCTGAGAAATCTGTTGTCTACAGCTTTAGCGTATTGCTGCTAAAGATTGTCAGTGGAAAGAGACCGCGGATTTTATGACCACGAAAGGCATCTTAACCTTCTCTGTTATGTAAGTGAAAAATCAAAAGGATCTCTTGCCATAAGTTATTCATGCAAGTTCATAGTATAATTAACAATGGAATATTGTCATTTCAAAATGATTTCTGGCGTGGCAATTATGGACTGAAAGCAAAGGACTAGACTTAATGGATCAATCAATTTTGGACTCGCGTTCCTCCATAACGGTGCTGAGATGCATACATATCGGCCTGTGATAGACCGCCAATGTCTTCTATTGTACTTATGCTAAGTAGTGAGACGGATATACCTCAACCAACACAACCTATATTCGAGATAGTTGAATTCTGACACTCAATCACAAATCAGCAAAGCTCAGTCTGCTAACGATATTACTTTCTCTGTGGAAGAGGGCTGATAACCAATTCAAGATATTGCATGTACTGTTTTAATATGTGTACGCGGCTTGTCTAAACATGGCTCTCGGAAATGTGGGACTTAAAAATAGTTGTAGCTTGTGCAGTTGGACATGTGCTTAGTTGCCAAGAGTTGGAGGTAGATTCCTTGATAAATGATAATATTGGATCAGTTGTAAAATTCAAATATTTTAATTGAAATTCAAAGTTCAGTTTGAGTTCGTTCCTTCACTGTAATCTGTATCTTCTTCTTTATTCTTGTGTGTGAAAATACTTTGCTAAGGCTCCATTGATGGAGCTAAGAAGAGGAGAAGAATTAAAATTATAACTGCTTCAAAACTTATTTGTTACAATCAGATTGTTGTGTCTTGTATAGGCAACAAAATATCTAATAACTACCTTTCTTCTAGAACACTCTATTTGACAGCTCATTTCCACTCACTAATCATTGTCTAACAACCTCTAACAACTTATACAGCTGACTCAACAATATGCTCCTAACTAGTTGAATGCCTACTCTTATCAGTATTACACATCAGTGGAACAGGTAGTTGTGTATGTTCCAAAACACTCCCCCTTAAGCTGCAGGGTGCAGAACATTTAGCACACCAAGTTTGCTAAGTAAGTGGACATGTTGAGCAAGACTTAGGCCCTTGGTAAGCAGATCAGCAAGTTGATCTGTAGAGTGAACATGTAGGGCCTTAATCAATCCATCCTTGATTTTGTCCCTAATGAAAAGACAATCAATCTCAATGTGTTTGGTTCTCTCATGGAACACAGGGTTGTTGGCCAGTTGAATGGCTGAATTACTGTCACTATAAACTAAAATTGGGAGGTTGATAGGGACCTTAAGTTCCTGAAACAATCCAACCATCCAAGTGAGTTCTACAACTACTGAAGCCATGCTTTTGTACTCAGCTTCAGCAGAACTCCTAGCAACAGTGTGTTGCTTCTTGGACTTCCATGATATGAGTGATTCACCAAAGTGAATAGCATAACCAGTAACTGATCTTCTAGTATTTGGACAGGCAGCCCAATCAGAGTCATACCAGCAAGTCAAAGTATTAGCAGGTTCATCCTTTAACCAGACACCTTGGCTAACAGAATTTTTTAGGTACCTGACTACCCTAGTAGCTGTTTCCCAGTGAGACTTCTTGGGATGTTGCATGAATTGGCTGAGATTCTGGACAGCAAAGTTAATGTCTGGCCTTGTAATAGTGGCATACATAATCTTTCCTACAAGTCTTTGGTAAGAGGAAATATCATACAACAGTTCATCACCTTGTGCACCTATTGCTTGATCATACTCAATAGAGGTGAGCCTAGCATTAGAATCTAAGGGAGTAATAGCAGGCTTAGCACCACTAAGACCTGTTTCAGCAATCAACCCTAGAATATACTTACTTTGGTTCAGAATGATCCCTGATGTTGATCTTAAAACTTCAATACCCAAAAAATACGTGAGATCCCCCAAGTCTTTCATCTTAAACTGCTGATGCAACTTGATTTTGGTAGCATTGATCAAGAAGGCAATGCTTCCAGTGATTAGTAAATCATCAACATAAACAAGAACTATAACAATATCATTACCTTGATGCAGGGTGAATAGGGAATAATCATGTGCACTTTGGGTAAAACCAGCATCAAGTAAGGCATGATCAAGCTTAAGATTTCACTGCCTGGAGGCTTGCTTAAGACCATACAAGGATTTGATCAACTTACACACCTTGTGCTCCCCCTGTCTTCTAAATCCTTCAGGCATTTCCATGTAAACTTCATCCTCAAGATCCCCTTGGAGGAATGAATTATGCACATCCATTTGATGGAGATTCCAACCTTTAGATGCAGCTAGTGCAATCACACATCTGATTGTAACCATCTTAGCCACTGGTGAGAAGGTTTTATGATAGTCCAACCCTTCTTGTTGGCTATATCCTTTGGCCACTAACCTTGCTTTGAACCTCTCCACTTCACCATTTGTAAGATATTTGATTTTGTATATCCACTTGGAACCAAAAATATTCTTTCCTTTAGGTAGATCAACAATGACCCATGTGTTGTTAGCTTCTAAGGCTTCAACCTCTGATTTTATAGCTTCCGCCCACCTTTTATCTGTTACAGCTTGTTTATAGTGCTGAGGCTCAGTTAAAGTGGAGAATTTGGATAAATAACACTGATAAGTAGGACTCAGATTTTTATAAGACAAGCTATTGGCTAATGGATGTTTGCATCTTTGATTTCGAGAAGTATCAACATAATCATGCATCCACACTAGTGGTTTGCTTGTTTATGCAGGTCTACTGGAAAAGGGTTGAGGCAGTGAACAGTTAGCTTGACATGTTTCTTCATGAGTGGTTCTAGGTGAAGCTGCACCAGGAACTTCAGCATCAGAAACGTCATCCTCCTCAGCTGGAGCTCCTTCAGTAACACTCTCAGTATTTGTTTCATAAAATATTTCTTTATCTGTAGGAATCAAGAAGTTAGTAATATTTTCTCCAGATGAGGAAGCTTGTGTATTTTGTGCTGGTGAGGAAGGAAAAGGAAATGTATCTTCATGAAACATAACATCTCTACTGACTAATAGTTTCTTTGAGGTGATATCCAGCAGTAAATACCCCTTCTGAGATTCTGAATATCCTACCAAGATTGTAGGTTTGGCCCTTTCTGTGAACTTATTACCTCTTGGAAGGATAGTGACATAGCACAAGCATCGAAATACCCTAAGATGTGACAACTTGGGATCCTTGGAAAACATCAAATGAAAAGGGCTCTTACCATTTAGAATAGAAGATGGTAACTTATTCATTAGATATATTGCAGCCTTTACACATAGTCCCCAATACTTAATGGGCAAGTGAGACTGAAACTTGAGGGCTTTAGCTATGTTTGATATGTGTCTGTGCTTCCTCTTCACAACTCCATTCTATTGAGGAGTATGAGGACATTTGGTCTGATGTAGTATACCTAGGGACTGGAACAATGTCTTACATTGAGAGTTGATAAATTCAGTGCCATTATCAGATCTAAAGGTTTTCACCATTATGCCAAACTGAGTTTTAATCATGGAAACAAATGTCTTAATGGCCACTATGACCCCAGACTTTAACTGCAATAGGTGCACTTAAGTGTATCGACTATGGTCATCTACTATAGTCAAAAAGTAATACTTGTTGTCAAAAGTAGAAGTTTTATATGGATCCCACAAATCTATCTTTACAAGTTCAAAACATGTAGAGCATCTAGTAGTACTTAAAGGGAATGACAATTTTGTCTATTTAGCTAGTGGACACACAGAACATTTATTCAGCATGTTTGCATCACTAGGATTCTTCATAATGTCTAAACACTTGAGAACCTGAGCAGCAGAGTGTCCAAGTCTTTGGTGCCATAAGATGCAACTGAAAGTGGAGACTCCTGCAATAAATTTGTTGGCTTCTGATCTTGACTGATTATCACCTCTTGTCCAACCACCACCTTTAAGAACATATAGTCCACCCTCTTGCCTATGAATCCCCTTCACCTTGCCATTGAAGAGGTCTTGAAAGATACAAAAATCAGGATAAAAAGAAACAAAACATGAAAGTTCCTTGGTTATCTTGGCAATAGACAACAAATTGAGTTTGAAGTTTGGAACATGTAGAACATCTTTGATCACATCATCTACAAAAATGTGAGCTTCTCCAGTATGTGAGATTGTCACTTCATCACCTGTTGGAAGGTGCAACTTATCCACATGCTTGGAGTCTAATCTAGTACCTCCTTTGAACAAGTGTCTATGTGAAGACACATGATGTGTAGCACTTGAGTCTACAATCCAACTATCAGAACATGCTTTGGACAAGCAACAAGTAGTAATACCTGTCGTATTGACTTGTTTCATATCTGTTGTGTCTTTGTTCAACATAGTCATAATCTGAGTGTATTCTTCCTCAGTAAATGTGTGAGGCTTGTCCTTTAGTTTGTGCGTCACTTCATGACTAGAACTATCAGCATCAACTTAACCAGCTACCATAGTTGAAGCCTAGGAAATAGATCTGTGACCAGTGTTTACAAAGTTGTTACCACCATTATTTGTGGATAGGTTGTTACTACCATTATACTGTGATCTGAAATTAGAGTTGTAGCCTTGTTTCTTCCTGTTCTTCCAGTCATTTGGATACCCTACCAACTTATAGCAAGTTCTCTTCTTATGAACCAATAGATGACAATAATCACACTTTCTGCCTCTATATTTAGAGTTGCTTTGTCCAAAACCATAATTTTGATTCACTTACATAGTAAGTGGTTCTGATCTATCATTCACAGTCATCATACATGCTGAATGTTGGATTTCATCCTCTATGAGCATAGCATAAGCTTGATTGAGAGTAGGAGTTACTCCTTTGAGCAATATCTGTCTTCTAGGTTGGTCATAGGACTCATTCAGGCCACTTAAAAATTGTAAAAGTCTAAGTTGACACATATGATCTGAGTATTCTCTAGAAGTAGGGCAAACACAACTACGATTTGGCACTAGTACATCATACTCACTCCATAAACTCTTCAATTTGGTAAAATAGGCTGAGATTAAATATGTACCTTGAGAGTGCATATTAATTTTGCGATGCAACTGGTATATACGCATACGATTCACCTTGTCATACCTCTCATTCAAATCCTCCCAAACTGCATAAGCATTTATGGCATAAACAATGCCAGATAACAGACTGTCACACACAGTGTTCATTATCCAGGAAAGCACAATCGCATTACATGTTTTCCACTGCTCATGAAGTTCCTCTCTATATGATTCCTTGCTGCAGGCACCAGTGACAAATTCAAACTTTCTCTCCCCTAAGAGAGCAATAGTCATCGATCGACTCCATAAAATATAATTTTCTGAACCAGTTAACTTGATTGAAACAAGTACAACACTGGAGCTCTCAGATGCACCAATGAAAATTGGATCACTTTGATCGATTTTAGGTGCCATGATTGATAGAATGCAGCTGTAATATAGATCAAAATTGCGAAAAAGAAGTTGAAGGCAGAGATTCAAAAAACGCAGAAAACTTAGTGAAATGCGATCAAAAATACACACTTAGTGTGGAGCTCGTGGCTTTGATACCATGTGAAAAATACTTTGCTAAGACTCCATTGATGGAGATAAGAAGAGGAGAAGAATCAAAATTTTAACTTCTTCAAAACTTGTTTGTTACAATCAGATTGTTGTGCCTTATATAGGCAACAAAATATCTAATAACTACTACAAAAAAAAAATTACGTTTAGCAACAGACCGATAACGTTGTTAATCAACGACGGAATATGTGTCGTTGCTATATTGTGCGTTGCTAACCATTTAGCAATGGAAAAAATAAAATCTGTTGCCAATTTTGCAACTTCATAGAGACGACCTATATCCGTTGCCATTTTGTAGCAATGAATATATTCGTTGTTATATTTATAAATGTTGTTACTAATTTCATGTTGTATTTTGTCATTTTGATTATTTCATGACCAAATATTTCATTGCTAGTCCAACACTAAAATTTTTATTATTTAGTCCCCAATTTCTTAAAATTCTTAAAATATCCAACATTCACATAAAAGAACCCACATATATAGATAACAAAATCTTCTTAAAATATCCAACATTCATACAAAAGAACCCACATATATAGATATAAAAATCAAATATCCACAATACCAAACATAGTGTGCAACATCTAAACATATAATTATGTCCAAAACATCCATAGTACCAAACATCAACCATCTATCCTTAAAACAATCCACATCATCCACAATACCAAAGATAGCAAAATCTAAACACAATTCATGAGAAGCTGAAGATGAAGTCTTTCCACAAGAAACACAAAGATTTTGCCCGTAGTAGCCTTTTGCTTCAAATCCAAGACCAAATAATCTTCGCTTCTTTTCTCCTCCGGCAGCTTGGTAATATGCTTCAATTTGATCAATATCAAATTCTGATAATATTTTTTCTCGTAATATTTCTTCAAATCTTTCCTGTAATAGAGGAAGTGAAATTATAACAGATTGTACTTAAAAATGATTAGATGCCAAAAACTACTTTAAACTAAAAAAATAAGAATTAAGTAAACTACTACATTAAGATTTAGTCTTATATGGACGATTCAAAAACATTCATCAACGAAAGATTTTCCATCATGACCATGTGTGTATGCAATCACATGGGAGAGAACATTCAACATTTCAAGGGGGTGTAAAATTTCACATACAGACAATAATCCTTGTGTTAGTCAAACTCTCTTTACATAAGAAAAGTGTATTCAACAAATAATATATTTAAATATTTATAGCTAATTACAGAAGTTTAGAAGTTGTAGTTCATGTTTTACTAGGATAGTTGAAACCAGATGAAATTATTGATACTTGAATGATCATATGCACTCCAAAATTATAATAGCTGACCACTACTGAAATAAAAGAAATAAGCAAGTTGTAGATGATCATTGTAAAGTGTGAAATTTCATCAGTAGGGTAGATAATACAGAGGATAAGTGACATAATACAACTTCATATAAGATATGAATTTATCACGTAGGATGCCACGCTGAATATATATGTTTACGTAGAGGTGGAGCCAAGATTTTTGGGTTTTATATATACTTAATCTTTTTTTCATGCTTTGCCAATTGAAATTTCCTTAACGTGTTATATGTACACCAAAGATTAAAAACTTCATGGGCGTATCAAACAGGAAACGAACAACTAAACAAGACTATATCTTTCAAAGCTCTCACTTATACGAGAAAATTGGTACTAAAATTTTGCAACTTTAACTAAAATGGCATGACTATTTTCTGATACATATACTATGGTCTCCTGTATGTTCAATTAATATTTGAAAGTATTGTCTGGTGGGGTAATCCAAATAAGTTGATAATTAAGTGGGACATTTCCAACCAAACTAAGTATAATTACTGATTTGTTTAATGGCGATCAGTTAATACTAAAGTTTCATTAAGTGAAAATAAGTAAATATGGTGGTGGTCATATAAAAATTAAGATTCATTTTTGTTATTCTTTAACAGATACTGAAGGACCCAAAAATATGTCTATAATAATATTTTAGAAACCAAAATGCTAATTGATTCATATTAAAGTCATATAAACTTGAAAAATATGCTCACGATTCATCAAAGAGACATATATGATACAAAGGATTCGAATAGACAACCTCAACTAGTCCGAGATTAGAGTTGAATAGAAATTAAGTGGTAATTTTGTTGATCAACACAATTTCGAAAAATATAAAAAATGTCACAGTGCAGGCAGCAAGATACAGACATGTATGCACCTGGTAAATCCGGCTTAAGGTCTACTGTCAATTTCACTGCAGTGAGAGAATCATCCTCGCCTCTCGTAGCCAACACAGCTCTAGAGTCCCCAATATTAATTACCAATAACAAGATTCTTACCCTGCTAAAAAACAAAATAAAAGAGTTCATATTTAAAATAAAATGGTAGAAAAACTATCTAGCTTCACTTGCTGAATATTGTATTGTAGTTGTAATTGATCTTCTTCCACAGATATACACATAAAACATAGACGTCAGAAAATAAAGTATTTGTTCAACTTTCAAATGGTTTTTAATATAACTCAGTACTTATCCATGACGGGAACGGGAAGTAGATAGCCATAATATAACTATCTATAAAGAGTATGTAATAGCCAAGCCTCTCATAACATCATTCGTCATTAAACTTCTTCCACAGATATACACTTGCAACATAAAAGTCAGAAATTAAAGCATTTGTCCAACTTACAAACAACATTTTCAATTTACTGAAATTGTTTATATGAGGTCATTCCCATCCTTCATTCATTTGCAATGAAATAAAGAAAATATAATGCAGTGAAGTTTCACAACTATATAAAAAATAGTGCTAAAAAATAACTTGAAGGGGTCATAGAAAAATTTTCTGTTTAACAGATCCAAACATGACTTTTTCAGGAGCAACTTAGAGAAGATAATGCCAAACACTTATAAAATTAGCAAGTTGTAGATTGTAAAGGAGTATATGACCAAAACTTGAGATATCCCACTGACCAACCCAGGAATCCTTGCAATCAACACGTCCTTGGAGAAGTAGTTCTTATGTGCTCTCAGCAAATATCAACTCATGAAAAACTTGATAGTAGTCTCCATCTCTGCGAACCACCCTTCTGGGTTTAGAGAAGCAATTTTTTCTTTAGTTTTTTCAAATCTAGACTTTTAATCTCATTAATAATACTCAATTACTAGAAATAAGTCAAAACAAAGTCCGCAAACAACTTTTAAATTCAAAACAAGAAATCCAAGCAGATACGGAAATTTTCTTATACTACACTGAGACAACTAAGCGAGAAAATATGGTACATGCTGTTGTCCACCGATTAACCATAAAAACATATAATATCAACAGTAGTAAGGAAAACCTAAGTGAAAGAGCTCAAACAATCCTAAACCTACCATTTACAAGTGACTTCTAACATAGAAATTAAGAAATTAAAAGAGGAAAAACAACTCATATTACGAGATTTAGAATAGTAACTCTAATTTAGATTCAAAATTGAGTGATTGTCTCTGTTTTTGATTGATATTGGGCGATTCCCTTTTCTCAATTGAGAGAAAAGGAAAAGGAGAGTTTGTTTTTAGAGAGAGGCGGATGATACTATATTTTGGGAACAAAGTGAAATAAAAGACTTTGTCTTAATATTTAGTTGGTAGGGTGACGGATTCAGCAACGGATTTACAATCTGTTGCTAATTATTTATTAAAAATATAACTAATATATTTTTTAAAAATGGTAAAATAATTTCAGTGAAAATAATTTCGTTGCTATTTCCGTCTCCACCATGTCAAAAAAAATTCCCACCTTTTATGTTGCTAATTTTGTCACCAAAACAAAGGCGCCAATATTTACCGTCAAAATATAGCAACAAATTTTATTTTCTGTTGCTAATTCGTCACTAATTAAGCTACTAATTTTAATTTCATTTATTTAGCGACAAAAGTTCTATTTTGTTGCAATTCTTTCATTAATTAGCGGCGAAAATGTCCTTGTTGCTAAAAATCCGTTGCTAAACGTGTTTTTTTTTTGTAGTGTACCTTTCTTCTAGAACACTCTATTTGACAGATCATTGCAACTCACTAATCATTGTCTAACAACCTCTAACAACTTATACATCTGACTCGGCAATATGCTCCTAGCTAGTTGAATGCCTACTCCTATCAGTATTACACATCAGTGGAACAGGTAGTCGTGTATGTTCCAAAACATTGTGAAACTAGTGGTTGATGTTTGTTTATATAGCCTACTCGGTACAGGTTATGCTGGTCTTGGTCTAAGCTCCTTCCGGAATCTATATCTATATCTATATATTGTTAATAAGAGAGGACAAAGTCTCCAGATAAAGCCATGTGGCATTTTATGAGTTAGCCATTTGGCATCTAGATCCAAAAATTTAGTTAGTTAAGTTATTAGTTATTATACAAAAGTTTCAAATAAATTATTAAAATATTGATATGAAATTACTAGATTTTTAATTCAACGTTTTACACTTAAAAACTATATTAATTAGGACAACTAATTGACATATTATAATTAACCAAGTAATTCACCTTTTTCACAAAAAAAAAATAAATTAAAATTCAAACTAACCCACGAAGTTATTATTTAAGAAAAAAAATACAATAAAGCAAAGTAGTTATTTTTTGAATTTGAATTTAAAATAGTTATCTAGAAGAATTAGTGGATCTTTTCTTCATCATTTGATGAATTGTTTTCATTCTCTATATTTTATCTTTTTTTATTTGTAGATAGAAAGGTTATTACACTGCTAACTGATGAGATGATAATAGTTGAATATATTCAAAGAGAAAGAAGTGGAAGTCCAAGAAGAAGAAGAAGAATTGCATCTATCAAAGTGGTAAAAAGATGGAAATAATGAAAGGTAAACGGAGCGGATATTGCAACAAAAATATTGTATGTCCTCTTCTTTTGTAGATCTTTGTTTTTTTTCAATGCAATGGAGTTCGCATGATTTTCAGTGGTCAAATAAATAATTATGGTAAACGAATTGTTATTTTCCGTATACTCCCGCCGTTTTTCCTTTTATAAAATATTTAGATGTTCATATATTTTTTTACATAGTTCATGCTGAAGCTGGGTGTTATAATTAACAGAAGCCATTCATGATATATAAAACAATGCACAAAGAGGATATGGCGGAGGAGAATTGGGTTGGTTATCAAGAACTTTCTCAGTTATGCTTTCTGGATTCTCTCCTCTAAGTTTTTGGTAGTTCCACACATAATCGTCCGAATACCTTTCTACTCTATTTGTTCTTCAAATCGATGTAGTAGTTGATATCGAACAACAGAGTTTCAATACATTTATTTTGATTAGAGACGTGAAGTTGTATTTTATCATTTTAATTGATTTTGTGTTGATACAGTTGTCAATTGAGTAATTTAGATCCTTATTGTTTTAGAATTCTGCTTCAAGTCGGATGTTGATTTCTGAATATAATTTTCACTAAACTAACCAAGTTGTATATTAGCCACTTTAGATGATAAAATGTTGGAATTTTGTTCTTGTGATTCATAGTAAGTGTTGGATTAAGGCCAATTGCATATTTGTTAGTTTGTTAACTTTAAAAATCCAACATTCAGTTTTCGCTGTGAACTACAACAATAATAACATATGGGTAGAATGTAACACGGTATATACAACTATATTTCGAGGAATTCAGTGATTTGATTAGTAAAAATTTATCTACTTGGAAAAATCTTTGAGTGCTGTATATATAGAGGAGGTAGTATCAAACTTGCCCGTGCAAAAAGAACTCTTCAGAGTGTCTTTGGATATTCTCAAAGGCAAAACAAGCCAAGTTCAACCTTCTAGTACATATCTCTCTGTCTCTTTTATTTTCTTGAAATTATTTACTGAATAGCATCATGAATTTTAATCTTCTAAATAACACCTAAAGAATCCGTACAGGATTGCATTTTTCTGCTAGCTTGAAAAATTCATGTAGAAGTCCAAAAATTGTGTCCATTAAAGAAACAAACCTTGCCTATTTTTCTCTTCCTAAAAGTTATGTTTTTTCTCATTAAACTTTTTAACCATTGTATTTGTTTATCAAAAAGATCTTTTATTATCAACTCACATTCTTAAATGATAGAGGTTGTAGTTATATGATATTCAAGTATCTATCGTGATAAATGTTTTTGTCTGATCCTTTTCTTCTCCCAGGGAAGAGGAAGACACATGATTTGAGAAGACATTTTTAGGTATTACTCGTAATATTACATGAACCTCTCTCATATAATTTTAAAATTCTCTAATTGTGACCATAATGCCTTTTTGCATATTACATGAACCTCTCTCATATAATTTTAAAATTCTCTAATTGTGACCATAATGCCTTTTTGCCTGTTCTTATGTCCAAGCACTTAGTAAATATAGTACATTCCATAATTTTCTCCTCTTTTAAGTTATAACTTCTGTTATTGATGTTTTAACCTTTTTGTTATTTGCATTTGTGGATATATTATTTATATATGTAGCTTTTGAATTAACATTCATACAATGCAAACTTTGCATTCATTTTCATTAATTGATTTATTTTGTTTCAATTACTATACAGATTTTTTTTTCTACAACTCCTAGGTAGGTACTTCTTTAAATAAGTGACTCTTGCCACATAGAGTGTATCTCAAACTCCAACGATTTGGTCGTATCTAATCTTTTTTGTTTTTTTCAGTAGAAATCATAGGAAAATGAATATTTAGGTTCAAGGTTTTACAGTTTTGAATTGTTTTTTTTATAACTATTGTAATAAGGATATGCTTTGACACATATTACTCTGTGTAGTGGATAAGTCGATAAGAAGATCGAAGGGAGTTGTAATGTTGGAATTTGATCATGTTCACAAGTTTAAGGGTGCAATTGTTTGAGATTTGAATGGCATTCCTCTATTTGCTAAAGTTGGTTTAGATAACTATAGACTATGGATATCAATGAAAAATGTGTAAATGAAGTTATTCATTGACGAAAATTATTTTTATGATGCCTTATTTATATGTATTATCTTATTTGGCATAAAATAACTCTCTTCTCCTTTTGCAAAAGATTATTTTATGGAGGTCAGTCTACAATAACGTGATTCATTATAATAAATGCTTGATTGTGTACAGTTGATGTTGATCTTCCTATTTTATAGAGCTCACTCTAAAATAACGTAATTCGTTACAGTAAATGCTTGAATTTGTACAGTAGATATTGATCTTCCTCACTAATATAGAAAGATTTCGTTTTATGATGTTTTTCCTGTTTTATTTTCTAGGGTGCTCTTGAGAGTTTATTAGAATATAGGACAGATTTTATGATGAATTGTTCCTATTATGAGCTTTATAGGTCAATATTCATGCTGTCAAGATATCCAAAAATTAGTTGTAAGAGGTCTTTTTATGTTGCGCATTAAAATATAAAAGACGGTTAATCTATTTTACTGCTGCTCTTTGTGTAGTGGCCTGGTGTTGTAGGAGTGTTGGTTATGGACTATATTATTAATGTTGTCAAATGCAATTATATAGTCGGTAGAAGAGTCTTTATGTCTTTACGACTTTTCATGGATACTATTTTTATTAATACTTATCCTAAGAATTGTCCGCGCATCTCGCGGGTACTATAGTACTAGTACTGTTAATAACTTTCTTTTTTCTTCCTTTGAGGTTCGTAACATGATGACATAGTACTAGTTAAGTCGAGAGTCTATTGAAAACAGCTTTTCTACCTCTACGAGGTAGCGGTAAGGTATGCATACGTTCTACCCTTCCCAGACCCCATTTGCGGGATTACACTAGGATGTTGTAGTTGTTGAACATGATGACATGCTTTCTGATTTGCGACTAGCCAGGTGAAATAATGAAGTCATGTGGACTTCATATTTTATTGAACATCATTGTCGACACGACATGGGTGTGGTTGTGAGTACTGCAGGATCCATACTAGCTATGGTCAAAAAATTTTGGATACTTTGATCAAAATCGACTGAGAAATTTGAGACAGATACAATGATTTCTGGTTCGAACTTAATAAAAAATGGTAAAGAGATATATACAGATTCGAGCTTGCACTTAAATCGGTGCATTCCTTTCCTTTCAAATAACTAGTCCACCATACTTTAGGTATATTTTATATCACTATTTTTTGATGCTTGAATTGTTTTTAGCCAAATCCCCACACGCGTGTCCGTACATAGACTCATACCCCCCAATCTTAAAATTTAGATCATGAAGGATCCAATTTCTAGATCGGCACCCGACTCTGACCAACTCAGGTCATACTTTTTTTAGTCTATCCCAAAAATAATGTCATACTTTCTTATTTAAAAACAATTTTACATTAAAATTCCTATTTTACCGTGGCGAACTTCTATGACTTGTTTAGATCGCAAGTTTTAAAAGTCAGTTTTTCTTTCTTTCTTAAACTCCAAAACAGTCCTTGCAAATTTCTATGACTTGTTTTAGATCGCAAGTTTTAAAAGTCAGTTTTTCTTTCTTTCTTAAACTCCAAACCAGTCAAACATTGCCATATAAGTTGATGTTATAGAAACGGACAAGAATAAACAATACCACAAAACGAAAGAAAAAAAGAAGAACACATAGATTTTGTGTGGAAACCCTTGAACGGAAAAATCATGGGCACAGGAGGAGGAAATTCACTCTAATGGAGAGGAATACAAGGAGGAGACGAAAGTCTCAATGACGTATGTGAACCACTAAAAAACAACCCACTAAATCAAAATAAATCCTAAGTCCAAAAACATACAAATCCATACTGCGGGAGCTTCGCCCCCACACCCATAATGGGATCAATGGTGGGCTTCCGTTATCGAGCCTGTCGGCCTGATCCCTCTGCTGCCACCACAAAAATCCCCCAAAAATCTCAAACATAGGTCACACCGTGAACTTTTTAGGGCCGAATCAACCAAATTAGAATCATAAACTCTAACAGTTGAGATGTTGGGAGTATGTCTTTTTCATTTTTTAATATAGGCAGTTGACTCACCAACTACTTGTAAAAGTCTTTGCTGGAAAATAAAGTTCATCCAATAATTGAGTATCAATAGTCAATACATACACTTATTAGTTTCAAAATTTTCTCTTTACAAAGTTTTCTTTCTGATAAAGCAAACTATGGTTTGGTGGGAGGCAGTGTTATCTCCAGCTCTGCAGGTTCTCTTTGACAAATTAGCTTCAGGAGATGTCCTAAACATACTTAAAGTATGGAATGTTAATGATCTGTTACTTGACAAACTCAAGATTTCTTACTTCATAAATACAGCTGTTCTTGAGGGTTAATAACTCAAATGGTTACTCAACTTTGGACTTTTATTCCAGAAACTCAACTTTGGACTTTTATCTCAGAAAGTCACTCAACTTTGATCTCAGAAAGTCAATCAACTTTCCTGAGTAAAAATGTGAAAGTTGAGTGACTTTCGGAGTAAAGATCAAAGTTGAGTGACTTTCTGGGATAAAAGTTCAAAGTTGAGTGACCATTTGAGTTATTAACTCCTGTTCTTGATGATGCAGAAGAGAAACAGTACCTCAATCCTGCAGTCGAGACTTGGATCGATATGCTTAGAGATGCTGTGTTTGAAGCTGAGGACACTCTTGATGAACTAGCTACTGAAGCCTTGAGATGCAAACTAGAGCCAGATTCTCAGAAATATTCTCAGCATGTTTTTGTTATCCTTTGTTTCCGCTATTGTAGATTCGCCCCGGAATATATATGTATAAGAAATTGCACTATGAGATCCATGCAAGTCATATACATATACTTTTTCATATATCTTTCTTTTTAGATCTCCTAACTTAAAAAAAATAATAATTCATCTGAGTTGTGCTTTTAATAATAAAAAAAATAGCATTCAAGGATCTGGACATCTAGTGCTTTACAGATTCAATAAAGTTGGATTGAGCACCGTGAGATCTCAAATTTAACTTTTGATAGAGATAAATATTAGGTGATTTCTTCACCTTTGTTTTAACATTGGTGAACAGAATTACCTAATACTCGTTGCTAGTAAGAAGTTACCAATATTATATTAAATTAGTCGAGGTGCACGTCAGCTGATCCGAATATCATAATTATTAAAATAAAATAAAATAATAAATATAATTTATTCAAATATGTGTATATACATAAAAAATAACTAATTTATTTTATCTCGAGTAAATTCACAAAGTACTTTAATTACTAAATTTACAATAATATCACTTATATATTAATGTTGTAACATATAAGCACACAAAGCGCAAATCACTTTGCTAGTTATACATAGAACTAGATGTCAGAGGGAAAAAGACACGGGTTGACCCTAATGACCCTAAACACACGGGTTGACCCTAATGCTAAAGTCAACCCACTCCATCATCCACCATTATAAAATATCTAGGTTTTCAAAAATATAAAAAAAAATAAAATCCAAAAGCTAAAAATAGAAGGTGGTTCTTTCCCTCCAAAAAAAGCTCCGATTCCGGCGTTCTTTCTGGCGTTATTTTCCGGCGATCAGCTCTAAATCAGTTCACAAACCTCATAAGCTCGTCCATTGCATCCATTTTACCCCATTAGTTTGTTATCTTCTCAAACACACTTTCCTCCATTGTTAAAAAGCTTTAAATCAGTCACATCAGTTAAAAACTCTTTAGAAGTACATTACAATAACTGAGGCGACTCCAAGTTCATTTCTCTATTCCATAAACCCAACGACAGTTGATTAGAAGCAATATTTGTAATTTCAAGTTTCTGTACGGATATCTGTGCAGTCATCGACCCGTCATCGTAATTCATCGACCGGCATACATCCCAACATAGACCCTAAGCATAATCTACCGTCGACCAAAGGTTAATTCTAGGATGTTTGTTGCAGAATTTGTTCTGGTTGCAGGTGATTTCATGGGAGAATGGTTGAATACTCCCATAGGTCGGAAATGGAGATGTTTTACCAAGGTGACACTGCCCATTGCTATTAGCTGCAACGGTTCATACGACGAATTGGTTGCAAGCGTAAAGAGCAGGGATCTAGATTGCGCGTCGACCAACGTGGTGATTAGTTATCTAATGCATTCGAGGGAAAAGGTGAATCCTACGATCATAAATAATGATGCACGTGTGTCCCTCTACATGATGGATGTTGATGCAGATGGCTTTAGGCCTATTTTAAAGATAAGTGTAGTCGACAGGCCCTTTGAAGGACCGATGAATTCATCACCGTCCCCACCTCGGTGCCGGACAATCGACAATGATTTGAATAATTATGAGAGCGATGACGATTATCCCATGAATGTAGATGATAACTATGTGCACATGAAAGATGTTTTATCGGACTCACAAGATGCAGAAGAAGACTGTAGAACGGGATCCCAACCAGTACATTCCTTCTTCAACAGAACCAATTTCTATCGTTAGAAAATATTTGCCGACAAGAAACAACTGAAAATGCTATTAGATGGAGCAGCGGTGAGACAGTCTTTTGATTATCGTATGAAGAAGAGTTGCACCAAATTGTTGAAGGCAAAATGTCTATCTCCTGGTTGTGGCTGATTTCTACGGGCAAGAAAGTACGAAACCTCAAATAGATTTCACATATACAAGTATGTCGGGGTGCACATGTGCGGTGTTGAATACGCCACTCCCAAGCACAAGAAAATGTCATCAGAATTGATTGCTTCACTATGCGTAAATCATTTTCGGGATGGAAAGGGTCCAAGCATAAGTGAAATTCAAAGAATTGTGTTCAAGGAGTTGCATTGCTAAGCAAGCTAGTATATGTGTTGAAAAAGAAGTGTAATTGCAAAGAACATCATTTGCGGGACACCGGAGCACGGATATGCTTGCTTGCCTGTTTTTTCCCATATGGTGGAGTTGTTGAATCCAGGGTCTTCCTACTCTATCATGGTAAACCAGATTGATGGATCGTTTGTTTACTACTTCTTAGCATTCGGACCTTACATACGAGGATATGCCCACATGAGAAAAGTGATTGCCGTCGATGGCACATATTTGTATGGAAAGTACGGGGGTGTGTTGCTGAGTGAAGTTGTACAAGACACTGAAAATCACATCTTTCCAATTGCCTTTTGTGTCGTCGATAAAGAGAATGATGCTTCGTGGACCTTCTTCTTCCAAAAGTTGAAGTCTATCGTAGAAGATAAACCAGATCTATGTGTCATCTCCGACAGGCACATTAGCATCGCTAATACCTTCTCCCGTGTATACAGTCGTGCACATCACGGACTTTGCATGAGGAACCTCGCTGAAAATCTTCGTGTAAATCAACACTGTGGAGAACATCTTTATCTGTTCTACGCCGCGACAAAGGCGTGTACCCTTGATGAGTTTAGCAAGAATTTTGAGGAATTGAAGTATAATTGCCCCGAGGCAGCACATGTCCTTCAAAATGTGCTTGATTTTAAAAAATAGAGTAGAGCACACTTTCCGGGCAATAGGTACGATGTGATGACCACAAACATCGCCTAGTCGCTTAACTCAGTTTTGATGGATGAACGGGAGTACCTCGTATCGTACATATTCAATTCAATTTCTAAAAAAAATTGATGAAAAGTTTAGGGAGCGGTATGCCTATGTGGATGGTAAAAAGAACATATTTGTGCCTTGTGCGGAAAAAATCCTAAGGGATAATAAGAGTGCGAGCGATTCCTTGTATGTGACTAATCCAAACGGGGTTCTCGATCAGTACACAGTGTTCGGTAATGGTGTTACTGCCAAGGTCAATCTTTTGGAGAGGAGTTGTTATTATCGGAAATTTGACTTGGTAAAAATGTCGTGCGAACATGCGATGGAAGCTTTGCGAGCAAAGTATGGCGATAGCGTAGGTTATGGAAACTCCATCTACGAGTACTCTTCGACAATTTATAAAGATGCAAGTTACCTCCTCGCATACTCGGAAGCAATTAATGTTGTTATCGACTTAACCATTTGTCTACGATAGACTACATACATTTTATGGTATATATTTAATGCGGTCTATTAAATAATATATATTTGTTATATGATTAATCATCAAACACGCTATGTAGGTATTTATACCGCCATATCTTTCTAATAGATACTTTGAATCATTATTTCCTATTTCCAATTAATTAAAAGCTGCAAACACATCTGTTCTCAAGAAAAATCGCTGGTATACGCAAATCAAACGTTTTCTATTCTCACACGCGTCTACTGACCATTGGTTCGATATATGAAAAGACGTTATCTATAGGCCTATAAGTACAGGCCCTATTTCTATGTAACTCTTCACTTGTCCCTAAACCCAAAACATCAGAAACCCTCTTCTTCTTCCCCAAAACACCAGAAATAATGCCTGGTCATAGAATTACCCTTCGCCCAATCAGATGAGTTCTCCCTTGTCACTATGATTTTCTTCTACTTTGAAATGATTTTGATCGGCTATTCTACAGCCTGGGAGAAGACCGCCGTTACTTGGAACGTGAGCTCTGACGAATTGCTCGTTTCCTCCGAACAATTCTGGAGCGTCTTGAAATGGACGACAACGACTATATCACCCCCCATCATCCCCATAATTTAGTTTACTATTTTTTTTTGTTTATGTTGTTAAGTTTTTGTTGGTTTGTTCATTTTTGAAGAAGCTTTCTCAGTAGGACTTTGTTAGAAGAAAACTTCTTCTATTTTCCTCCCTTTTGCTGTAAATTTTATCAAGTAATGCAATGAACAAGTTTAATGTAAGTTTCAGTTTCAGTTTAATGAACAATTTCAGTTTGAACGTTATGTTTACCACATTTGTTATGATTCTTTTTTTTCTTGTGGCGGTTATTCTTATGTAAAAACACAAATTTCAAATATGTATGTCTCATCCAATTAACAATACTGTAGTTTGACTTGATTAATTTCAAGTTTCTGTAAAAAGTGATATATAGTCTATCATGAATCACATACTTCGTCTGTCATTGACCTTGTATAGTAGTTGATCATAGACAATGTGAGTAGATGCATCACCGGTTAAATTAAAACAGACAATAACATATTTTAGGGCTGGTGGAATAAAATAATTAAATTAAAAATAATTTTAATAGATAATAACATATTTTAGGATTGGTGGAACAAAATAATTAAAATAAAAATGATTTAAATAGACAATAACTTATTTTGGGACTGGTGAAATAAAATAATTAAATTAAAAATAATTTAAACAGACAATAACATATATTTGGGGCTGGTGGAACAAAATAATTAAAATAAAAATGATTTAAATTGATAATAACATATTTTGGGAGTGGTGGAACAAAATAATTAAATTAAAAATGATTTAAACAGATAATAACATATTTTGGGGCTGATGGAATAGAATAATTAAAATAAATAGACAATCTTGAGGGTCCATCGATTAGTCTGGTCTATAAACTGGTGGTGACAGTTAATAGACCGTAGTAGATCATGGCTTATGTCAGCCATCGATTAGACTGGTCTACCATAGACTTACACCTTTAGATGTGCATCGATTGATATCATAAGTATGCGTAGACCACGTTGATCGATGTGCACTGCCATAGACCGTCACTTGGATGTAGTTAAAAAATGAATATATAAATTAAAAATAAATGTAGTGTTGATTTCTACACATGTGAGTGAGTGTAAACAAGACACACAATCATATTAGATCTTACCTGATACTGGTTGCTAGTAAGAAGTTACCAATATTCTATTAAATTAGTCGAAGTGCACGTCAGCTGATCCGGACATCATGATTATTAAAATAAAATAAAATAATAAATATAATTTATTCAAATATGTGTATATACATAAAAAATAACTAATTTATTTTATCTCAAGTAAATTCACAAAGTACTTTAATTACTAAATTTACAATCATATCACTTGTATATTAATGTTGTTACATATAACCACACAAAGCTCAAATTACTTTGCTAGTTATAAATAGAACTAGATGTCAAAGGGAAAAAGACACGGGTTGACCCTAGTGACACTAGCTTTGAGCCAAGAAGAAACTCAACTCAACAATTCATGTGGTAACAAGTCATAAATTCGATTACCAAATGGTTGACCCCTACTGATTTCAGCTTCTACTTTTTTTTTTGTCTTTCGTGTATTTGATATTACAATGGAATAACCTTTCCTTTTTCTTATCTTTCTCCAATCCTACATAGGAAGAACCCTAGAGAACTCATATTTTTCCCTTTAATTCTTGATTTTCTTCAAAACAATTTGTCTCATTGAGTTTAATTCTTGCATAATTCATTTAACTTTCACTTATCATGACTTAAAAATTTGTATAAGTGTAACGACCTAAAAATTTGATGAAATATGTGAAATTTGCGATTTTGTGTGATTTGACTATTTTACCCTCTCTGTAGTTGCATTATGGTATTTTTGGGGTGAGGCAGTGATTGGCATGATTTCCGATGCATTTTGGTATCATTTATGCAATATTGTGATTTTTTACGGCTTCGAGAGTCATATTTTGGACTTATATGGATATCTTTTGATCTATCCAATGGATGGCCGAATGGACTGCCCCACCAGCTCCGCAATATCGATTTTAGGCTAGGTAGACCTTTGGTTTGGGTCCTGGTACACTCGAGCTCATTTCGACCTATTGATCGGAAAGTTGGAAAATTAAAAATATGGGTGTGGGACCCATATTTGATCAAAATGACCTCGGATGGAAAATACGACTTCGCAGAAGATCAAGAATGTCGATATTAGGGTGTTAACATATTTGGTATGATTTTTTGGCTTTTAAATCTCATTTCAATCCTCGGTTTGAAAAATTATGATTTCGAATTTCGGGGTCAATTTTGTGAAAATGATATTTTTCGAAAATCTTACTTCTCCAACGCGTTCGGAACATCGAATTTAGTGTGGTTGCATAGTTTGTTTTCATATATCGGACTCCGAACGAATCTCGGACACCTCGATGAATTCCGAATTGACTTAAAAGACACCCCAGCTTTTCAGCTCTTTTTGTGCAGATTTTCTGCAATATCTATAGCAATTTTCGGCCTATTTTGCTCATTTTTCATCTTACCTCGTGAGAGTTAAGCCCTAAAATAGTGTGTGAGCTTTAAAGTAAAGTTTGTGAAAGCTTGGGAAGCTAGATTAACATATTTTTCTTGGTTTTATTACGGATTAAAGGTAAGAATTCGTCGTTTTCTTAGCAATTTCTTAATTAATTTCTCAAAACCCCCAAAATCTTAGGGCTTGATTTTTAAACTCCAATTTCACTCCTTTCGCTTGAATAATATTTTTATCTTATAATTACAAACTTTTCATCAATTTAACCTTCAAAACAACTCCGATTCTTGATTTTAACCGGATTTTCAAGATTTTACTTGATAAAGCTTAAAAATGATTTTTCTTTGATTTGAACCACATTTCTTTACTTGATTTTACTTGGATTTTCATTTGTAGGTTCCTAAAAATATGGAAAATATGTTTTTGAAGTAAAGTTCAGATTTTTTCATTCTTTTTCGAAAACTCATTTCGGGGGTCGGTTTTGACCTCGAATAAAAAATAGTCAATATGGGTGTCGTTGATTTTATTTTGATGCATAGATTTCATATTTGATATTCTTAGTGGAGTTTGAGGCTGTTCGTGAAATGTAAGGTCGTGAGTTCGAAGTGTAGCGGACCAGTTTTGACTTTTGAGGTAGGTTATGACTAAACTCTTTCAGACTGGATTAGGTAGTAAAAGATGATACAAAATGCATGTTAAGGGTGGGAACTAATCATAAAAAATGATTATTTATGTGTTGTACCCGTGTGGGAGTCCTATATGTGATATAATTGTAGAAATTGAGTTATATTATGTGATATGTGTGACCGTATGGGGTCCTATGTGATATTGATAGTCTTGTATACATGTGAATAATTGTATTGTGTTGTTAAAATGCTAAATGTAGTACCATTGGTGTATTGTGATTATATTCATACTTTATTGGAATATGAGACATGTGGAAATTCATGGATGAAATTAAAATAATTAGTGAATATTGGCTCATGTGATTGTGAAAATGCATCATTGTGGTTGGTTGTGGAAATATATCATGTGGTTGGTTGTGTAAATACTCATTGTGATTGGTTGTGAGCATTACATCTTCATATCATACTTATTCATGAAACATTGGTACCATCGTGGCAACATCTGAGAAACACTGGCAACACCTGATAACACCTTTCGAGGGATATGTCGGAAAGAAAATATGATATATGCAGATTGTATACTGGTTGACGAAACCCCCATGGGTCCTACATTGGGAAGCTTTAGCTCCGTAGGTGTATACTTGTAGACACCTAATTTTGTCACCCTCAAAGTCCGATTTTATCCATTTTTTCACTTCTTGTTATCATACACTCTCACACCATGTGATTATACCCCATAAAAATACAAAAAATAACAATCCTATCCTAACCAAATTTACATTTCATCCTAACAACCTACCCCACCCCATACCCCTACCCACCTACCCTACCTCACATCACGTACCCCCTTCATGTTTTCTTCTTGGTAACAAATCATAACAGAATAAAGGACACATACACATTGAGGGAAAAGAAAACAAGAAAATAGAAAAAGATCCCACTGGAATTGATCTTAGAGAGCAAGAAACAATACACAAAAAGCTCTCACAATACCACACATATACGTACAGTATCTCACGTACACCAGGGGGTCCACAGACAACACACGCCATATACAAGGCAATATTTCTTTTCTTCCCCAAGAATCAGATACACTGGATCTTCTTCCAGAATAGACATCACTGGAAACTACTCTATTTTTTCCTTTTCGTTTCTTCTTCACGCACAACAACGACCAGATCACACGCACGCACAACAACGACCAGATCACACACACACACTTCACTCATACCCTCACCTTCACTAAATACACACACGGAAGAGACAGAGAAGAAAAGAAAGGGGTAGATCAGAGTGACAGCTCTGGCGACTCTGCTGGGGATTTTTCAGAATTTGAGCTTATTTTGGAGTTGTATCGGCTTAGTTTGACACTATAGGTGTATAGACATTTTATTTGTATTGTTTTGTGTTATTGTTTATCATTGTTAAGTGTCTACGTGCTTTTTGTTTACAGTTTTTACTTTATGTGTTTCTACTTTATATCTGGCATCATGTGCATAACCCGAGTCTTTCTTTCTGCAACAAGTCCGTATTACACGTGTGTACACGACCTATAGTTGCATCACCCTTAATTTAGGAGGGGGAGCCGTTGGGTTGTATGGAGTAGGTGGACAGCTAAAGCAATTCACTATCGACCATACGCTCCCCAGAATAGCCTTGTTAGTGGATCCCAGTGTAGGTCATCCTTTAGGTCATGTTTATCTGCATCATATTGAGACGTAGTGGGACCCATGTGACCCTTTGTAGGAGACTCACCTGTAAAGCATCCCTATGTTCTAAATGTTGCATCTTTGAAGGTAGCGTGGTCATTTGATGGACTGATTTGGGGAAATCGTATGTTAAAAGTAAAGTGTGTAGGCAAGAAATGTTGAAAAAAAAAAAAGAAAAAAGAAAAAAGAGTCAAAAATAAAAAAAAGAGAGTTTCGTAAGTTTTTAGACTTCTTTATGGATTTGATTTTTTTTCACAATCCGAAAATTCAAAAAGATTTTTTACCTTTTGCATTCATTTTCTCAAAAACATCAAAAAGATTTTTCTTTTATTTCTTTACCATACTTTCATAATTCAAAAATTTCAAAAATATTTTTTTCCAAATAGGAGCTTTTTATAAAAAGAAAATTAAAAAAAAAATGATAGAAGTTTTGTACATTTCATATAGCGAAAATATCAAAAAGATTTTTTCTCTTTCATAGTTGTTGGTGTCAGTTTTGTGTGAAGTGTCTAATTGAAAACCCAAAAGATTTTATTTTCATCATCCGTCTATAATCGCGTCTCTCAAGTAAAGTCTTAGTTTGTTTTAATCCCTATTTTTCCAACCTGGACGAACTACGCACCCCTGATTCTCCTCTCTCGGGAGTGAGATACGTAGGCAACCTATTGTTGGTTCGAAGATCTTATTTCAAAAAATTCAAAAAGATTTTATTCACTCTTTATTTAGAGTAAATGTTTCATATACATCTTTAAACGAAAATAAAAAAAATTCTTTAATAGGTTCAAGTTTTATTTTCGTATGAAATTCAAAATTGAAAACCCCAAAAGATTTTTCTTTGATAATTGTAGGTTTCATTTTGTATAGAGATGTTAAAACTGAAAAAAGCAAAAAACAGATTTCTCGTCAATTCTTTTGACAATTTATTATTTTCTTTTCTTCTTAAAGTTTCAAGAAAAAAAAGAGTTTAATTGGCCATTTTGGAAAGACTTCACGAACTACGCACACTTGATTCTCCTCTCTCGGGTGTGAGATACGTAGGCGTCTTTCTTGGGCTCGGTGATCTTTTAAAAAAAAAAAGAAATAAGAGAGGTTTTGAAAAAATGTTGAGCTCTAACATATTTATTACCTCTTATTCAATTAGTGTAAGGTGGTTGGTTTGTGGTATCCTGGCTGGTTCTTCATATCACACCAAATCCAAGGAAGGGTTAGTTGTGCCGAACAAGGATATAGAGAGTGACATCATGGATCAAAAGAGTCAAGAAATTGAGAGTTTAAAGAAAGAGAATTTGAGACTAAGGCAACAAATGATGGAAATGTATCGAGCTTGAGTTAGTGGGTTGCCTTCTCTATTCCTTACTATTGACCCCGCAAATACCCTGAGTTTTTCATCACAATTGCAAGCTCCATGTCGTAATGCTGTTGATGCACCACAGCATGCCTCAGAATTCATTCCAATCCAAAAGAATTTCAATACTTCCGCCACTCTTTCTCTAGCACCTTAGCATAAGCCAACTACATTCATAACACGACATGTCGTCTGTGATTTTGTGGCTCAATCCTCTGCTGAGACATCCACATTGGCTAACTGGCCAGCAGTTGTGCTTCCCCATGCTGTTAGTGTACCCATGCTCAATACTTTTGTGATCATTGTTATACTCTTGAGCCTACATTTAAGTTAATTGGACCACCAAAATTTCTTAACAAGAAGCCTAGCGTACCTGAAGAGCCAGAGAAAATGGTTGGGAAAATGAAGGGTATAGAAGATGCTATAAAAATTTCCCTAGGACTGGCGGGTAAAGAAGATGTTTCACATAAAAATTGGGGCATATCCTTAAGTGTTAACCTTTATTCAATCCTTGAGATGTCAAAATTTGAAGAGCATGATGGACATGAGGAATCCGTTAAATATTTGGGACAATATTGCAATCAATTAAAGGAACTGGAGGAAAAAAGAATGAGAAAGATGCAACTGCTATTGTAGTTGGAGAACGGGCACATCCAAAAAGACGACATCGTCATTACCGTTAGTCTCAAGCCCAAGTTCATTCCCAATATCTCTATAATGACTCCCAAAGTCCATTATACTCTATTTCCCCATCTCCATATCTAGTATACTACGTACAACCATACATTCAACTCCTTTCTTACTCACAAGGGTGCACACCACCTCTTTAGAGTCACCCTCCTACTCCATAAACCTACCAAAGCCCTTTTAGGACCGATTTTGGATCCAAGAAAAATAATGAAATCAGGCAGAAATCGAGGGATAGCTTCATACTAATTGGAGATTCGTATGCCTGCTTATTTCAGAGATTGGTATAATGGGGCATGATCACTCCTCTCCTTAGGCACACTCTTAAACCCCGTTCAAAAAATTTTGATCCTAATACACAATGTGCATATCATTCTGATACTCAGAGTCATAGTATTGAAGATTACCGAGATTTGAAAAGAGAAATTGAAAAAATAATTCAATATGGATTAATTATGGTGCAGAACATTGATAGTAAGGGAAGCTCTAGTCATTCTGATATGCAAATCAGTGGCTAAGTTGTCAGGTTGAGAAATTGAGGAGTCACCCCTCTCCCAACTAGGAAGAGGTCTGGTAGTTTATTTTGTTTTCTTTTCTATTTTCTGAATTATCTCAGGGTTGTAGTTCGGGATCTATCGTGTTTTGTCCCTTTGTCGTTTATGTTTAAACCCTTTTCTCTTTTGTTTCAACTAAATGAAGTGTCCCTTTTCCTTTGTGTTTTAAATATGTATTGTTTATTTGTTTTCTTTACATAGTACATTTTATGTTGATTCTAGTGATATGACATGCCAGCGAAATTTTCAGCCAGATCTTAAAATCCAGTTTAAGGATGAACTCAGAATCAGAGGGCTAGAGTTAGAAAAATCATCTGAGAAAATTGATAGAGTATTGACATATTTGGTGACCATGTTGAAGCCTTCTTTCAAAATTAAGGCAATTATTTTGAGAATTACAAGAATAACTTGGTCATTAGTTGAAAAACATGTCTCGATTAGGTCAAACAGTGGCTGTGTGATCCTATATCAAGTGGAACAAAAATCAACTCCACGAAAGCATGAGTCATTCAATATGAGGGATGTGTAAAAAGGTGGAGTTGTATGTTTGACAAGTGTAGAAGAAAGTATAGAAGAAAAGGTGGCATACATGCTCGGGGCAAGTTAGTATTGTAAAACATGTCATAAGTGATATTGATTGTGTACTTTTACATTGCATGCTATGTACTTGCATTTTCAAGGATTGGTATGACGAAGACATTTCATTCAGCTATTCAAACATTGTGTCATCCTTTGTTTACCCCATTTGAGCCTTAGTTTTATTTTTTTTTCATACACATCTTTTGGAATCAAGATAGAGTCAGCAAAACTCAAAAGAAAAGTGTTGAGCAAAATAATAGAGTCAGAAAAATTTCAAAAAAACAAAAGAAAAATGTGTCAAAAAGGAAGAAAAAAAGAGTGTCAAGAAAAATAGAGTAATAAAAAATTCAAAAAAAGGGAGGGTCAATAAAATAAAAGAAAAGGAAATCAGAATCAAGCAAAAGAACGAGCTGTCAGAACTATGTGTGACTTGATTCTCCTCTCTCAGGAGTGAGATACGTAGGCTTCTCTACTGGGGCTCGGTCCAATAAAAAAAAAGCTTAGAGTCACCCAGTCAAAAGAAACTGGGGCATGAGATAATCCTCATTGTTTGAGTCTATTTCAAAAGTTGTAAGTCTTAACCCACTTCAAGTGTCGTTTGGGCCTCATGTCATCCTTTTCTTCTAACCTTATCCAAAAGCCAAGCTACAACCAAAGAAAGACATTCAGATCAATCTTTGAGAATGTTAAAACTAAGTAGAATGGGATGATGTATTTTGGGAATTACTTGTCTAACTCATCAATAAGAATCGGGAGTGAAATAAAAATGAGAGAGTCTTATTGGTAAAAACCCTCACAGGCACTGTAAGGCGATGGTAAGTTGAGAGAAATAAAAATGAGAGAGTCTTATTGGTGAACGCCCTCACAGACACCATAAGACGACTATGAGTTGAGAGAAATAAAAATAAGAGAGTCTTATTGGTGAAAAACCCTCACAGACATAAAGGCATGGTGAGTTAAGAGAAAGGAAGAGGCTTGTTGGCAAAAATCCTTCAAGGCGCCAATAGCCAAATGAGGTCTAAATGCAATTGACCTAAGGAAGCAACTCAGTTTCGAGGCCATTAACTCAACAATAATTGGTAGAAAGTTTGGATGAAAAGATCAAGCTGCTTAATCCAAAATGCATGGCATATTTATTAGAGTTGACTGTCATTTGCAGATAAACTTTTCTTTCATTTTTTTCGGGGACATTCATTGTTATTTTTCTTCTCTTTGGTTATATTTTTTTCTTGAGTCAGTCTATGATACCTATTGAGTACAATTGGACCGTACTCATGCCTACTGTGCCCTTTTGGTGCAGGTCCTAGCTCGAGTGTGCCTCAGCTTGATTGACTCAGGCGATTGTTAGATCTTCCAAGGTAGCGGTTGGACATTCATGCATTCAAGTTCACCTCTATCTTTCTATAGTAGCTATGTCTTTCTTAGTATTCGAAGACAGTTATTATTCCATTGTGGTTATTTTTTGGTGTATTTGACTCTTGGATTGTATTAGTAGTTCTTACACTATTGACACCTGGTTTTAAGCATGATTGGTATTTTGGATAAGTTCTTTCTGTATTGTTACAATTACTTACATGGTTCGGCTTCGTTCTAGAATCCTTACCTTGGGATATTTCTGTCTTTTTCTTTTTTTGTATCGGTTTAGGTGATAGGCTTACTTGTCAAGGTATGCCGCGACAAGTGCCATCATGACCCTCATTTTTGGATCGTGACAGTAAGAAAAATAAATATGTAACCTACTTTTATAATAGGTTATTGATGAAAGGTTATTTAGGAACTATGGTTTGAGTAAGTTAAATAATGATGTGTTTTTAAGTTTTGTATACGAAAAAGGCAAAATGCATAGCTACCTCTTATCTATGGTTAATGGTTAGGAGCCGAGAAAAAAGGTAAAAGTAAATATGTAAGAATTTGTGATGCTACAAAATAAAAAATAAAAAAAAAAAACAAGAAGGGAACATGTTTTCATTTTCTCCGTCTTTTTAAATTATTTAAATAAAGCAACTTTTTAAAATTTCAATTATTTAAATAAATTACTTTTTTAAAAGAGTTAGGGTTGGTTTTTCTCTTTTCACTTCTTTTAACTTAAATACATAATTACCCCATTGATCTTGTCCAAGATTTGCAAAAAAGACACTTAAACTTTAATTTCGACCAATTGCCCCACGATTCTTCTTTATTTCGTTGCAAATACACCATTTTGACCTCCTGCGTGTACATATGCTCCACAGACGCGTGAAAGGGCTCAAATTTGAATTTTTTGATCAATTACAAGCTGCCACATGTAAAATAATTTAATATATAATTTATATTCTTTTTTAAAAAAAATTAATAGTTATTTATTTTTAAAAATTATTTCATACCCCCCCCACCCCACCCCCGCAACCCCCCATCCACCATTGTCTTCTTCCCCAACTTCTTCTTCATCACCATCACTCAACAACATCAATTACAACAATAACAACAACATCAATTACGCCCACAACAACAACATCATCATCATCACCATAACCCCACCATTTCTTCTTCAATACAATGCCACCATTAAAGCTCCTCCATTGAAGCATTTTTTTAATCATATCATTAAACCTCCATTTTGTAATTAAATTATATCATTTAACTAGCCACCATTTCTTCTTCAATACCATTAAAGCTCTTCAACACAATGTCACCATTAAAGCTCTTTCAGTGAAGCTTTTTTTTTAAAGCTCCATTAAAGCTCCTCCATTAAAGCTTCATTAAAGCTCATTTAACTATCTTTAAAACTGTCACGCCCCAAAATCCCATCGGGCCGGACTGGCACCCGAAGTCGAGAAGGCCCGGGAGAACCTGTTCAGATACCTGTACTTTCACTTATATGTCACCAAAAATTTGGACAGCACATCGTTGCATATAGAAGGGTCTAATTACCTGTATCAGCACAACACGCACAAATATATATATATATATATATATATATATATAATACTTGGCCGTCGGGGCCACCACATATACAAATATAACATCACTATATAAACTTCCATGACTTTACCCTTTCTTATGTCTATAAAGCCTCTAGGATATACATGACATAACTAGGGTCGGGATAAACCCCCACCCACACATGACTCCTGTACAATAAAAAAATATAAGGGACCGACTCGGAAAGCTCCGAAGTAAACTGGAGCTCACCAACAATAGCTGTATGACCTGGCTCCTATCTATGCTGTGAATGAGCTAAAACACTTGTGCCTGCAGCATGAAATGCAGGTCCCCCGTGAGGGACGTCAGTACGAAATATGTACTGAGTATGTAAAGCTGTAAATAATCATATGTGATATGGGGGATCAAGAAAATCAGACGCAAGTGAATAAATCATAATAGAAGTGAACCACACTTCATAAACACTTTTAGGATCTTGTACATTATCATTAATCTGAATTGGGTTCTTGAATTCAAACACATTTGTGGAGCGGTATACGTTCATTCATTTTATTCTTTACAATTATCATTCGTTATTACCTCCTCCTCCCGAACCTCCAACCACCTAACAATAATCAATACTGTACCGTACTGTGACCATTAGGCTGCCCCCAGTACATATCAACTGTAGTCATATCAAATATCGGGATCGGCCCATGCTAGGCTTAAGCCCCTGAGCTACCACCCACACGTATATCAAGTAACACACATAAGAGATCTTTCCAATAACTTGGTTCAAAAGCTTTTGAGATTATTACATTAGTGTTCATGCCAATATAGTACCGTTGGAATAATGATACATCAATAGGAACCAAGTAATAGACTTTTTATACAATAACGATGTAATAAAGACTCATTGTTACATCAACAATGTGTTTCGGAATCATCAATATCACAACAATAAAATAGGAGCCTTTTGGTATATCAATGAAACATTTTGACACTTTAGAATGGAAACAACTTTGTTGGTAATGTAGAACAATACATGTTTTTGGACAACCTCGGAATCTTACTTGATGGAACATTGGTGTTTTCATGCCAAAGAACATCGTTAGAGTATGATTTACATACCTCGTTGTAGATTCGAATACCAATTCAACACAACTTCCCGCCTTTACAAATCACTTATCTACAATGAAATGTTTGGCATCTAGTATTAGCAACCCAACACCACAATTCTCTTCCATAATTCCATACAACCAATATTTGCAAAGCATTCCAAAAACCAACTTGAACAATAGGTTTATGTGTGTATATATATATAATCATCATTTCAATACCACATCATCACACCAAATCCCTTCACAATTCAACATAATCCAACCATGCACCAGAATAATCCAGCATCATTTCCAATCATCTTTCAACAACAATCAAATAACATACTTCTTATGCTCACATGCATATATATATACATATCCATATAAATAACACCAACATAATTTACATCCTTACCATAAAATGGCCCTTTTGATTTCGAAGTCCTGTTGGCACAAATAAAGGGTGCTTCTCGAAGCCCTCGAGATGGTGAACACAACTAAGGAATCAATTTGGATTTTCTACGGTTGAATCACAAGATAATTGGAGTTGAACTTAGGCTAGGGTTTCTTATTCTTCAATAATTTGGATGATAAATGATGGATATGAGGCTAAGTATATGTATATAATGACCAATTTTCGTCCATGAGGTGATGGAAAATGACCATATTGCCCTTAAAATTTAAGTAAATCCGAATCTGTCCATGGTGGACTGTTTTGATAGGCTAAAGTAAATCGACCATAACTCTTTGCTCCGATAATGTATTTGGGTGAAACCAATTGCATTATAAAGAAGACTCTCAGGGCTTCTCATCGATATATAGCAGCTCACACAGTTCATTTTTTACAAGGAGTTATGATCATTTAAAGTCGACCCAAAAATTTGTTTGGCTGCAGTACTTTTGTGTGCAGAAAATTTCTGCACATTTACTGTTCATTGTGTCCACCGTTTTCAAGTTTCGAACATGGTCGCTTATATCCGATACTCATCTGTTTTCAGAAATCTTTATATCGTTGGAAAGCTAACTCGATAAACTTCGGATAGAAACTTCGACGAGCAAATTTCGGTATAAATAAAGTCGATTCCTATACACATATAATCAAACTATGCACTTGAAACCATTTCAAAATAATCAATACTCATACTTAAACTCATATATACCTAACTTATGATCAATACATATACTCCAACATATATAACCATGGCTAATGCACGTAATTAAGTACGGGGTGTTACAAAAACTTAATTCAATCATTTAACTATCCTTAAAACTCAATTCAATCATTAAACTGATTTTTGAATTGATTTGAACAAAAAAAATTGGATGGGGAGAGTGCTGGACACGAGGAGGTGAGGGGGAGGGGGAGGTGCTAGACGCGGGGGGAGGGAAGGGAAAGTGCTGGATGGGGGGTGGAGGTACTGGATTAAGGATGGGGGGAAAGAGGGGGTGGAGTGGGGTGTTAAATTAAATAAAAAGGAAAATTGTATTAAAAAATAAAATATATGAAATTAAACGTATTTGACACGTGGCAGCACCTGATTGGCGCATGTATTTTACTCTCCTTGTTGTAACTGAGATTCGTGAAAAATGGTGTGTTTGCAATGAAATTAAAAAGAATCGTGGGGTAATTGGTCGAAGTGAAAGTTTAGGTGTCTTTTGCAAAACTCGGACAAGATCAGGGGGGTAATTATGTATTTACTCTTATAATTATTTTGATCTCTTATTGTCGCATGTTATCTTGTAATTAGTTACTTTTTGAAAAATTTTCAGAAATAGCAACTCTGAAGCCTTAATTATAATTTTTATAGCAATAGTTTCTTAATTACGAAAAAAGAACAAATTGTATTTTGTATTTAAGTAAAATGTTGCTATATAAATACATATACAAATTGAATAGTAGTTCCTATTTTAACTTCCATCAGTTAGAGTTAAATAAGGAAGTAACATTCCTTAATTCATGCTACATTCAATTAAAAAGATTCCTTTTTCTAATATGAATCTTTTATTTTTGTTCTGTTTTTATCCTTTTCCTTTTTTTTTTCTTTCTAATTTTCCATTTTCTTATTTTTTCCTTTCTCCTATTTTTCTATTTTTTTTCATCGTTTTGTTTTTTATTTTGATTTCTTTTTTCACTTTATTTTGACTCTTCTATTTCACTTCTTTTTTTATCCTTTTTCATTTCTTTCTTTTCTGTTTTCTTATTTTTTTCCTTTCTCATATTTTTTTCCTATTTTCGTTTTCTTCTTTTTTTTTATTTTTTTTATTTTTATTCTTCTTTACAAATCTGCTTATGTATTTACAGTGCAAAATATACATATATATCTACATATGTATTTACAGAAATACATATCTAACTCATATGTATGTACAAACATATAGGATACAAAAATGTCTATAACAATATTCTTATGACAAAAAATATGCATTATTCATAAATACATATGCATTAATCATAAATACATATGCGTAATTCATAAATAGATATGCATAACTGGAAAAATACATATGTATTTCTAGAAAAATACATAAGCACTAGTCATAAATACATATGCACACTGAAAAAGTATATATGAATTATTCATATATACATATGCATTTATAAAAACCTAATCTGAACCAAAAACATATTTCCAAATTAATAAATATAGCATGCAGTCCCATAAAAACGTATGAATAACTAAAAAATACCTATGTACTATTCAAAAATACATATGCATATGTGAAAAGATATGCATTAGTCATAATACATATGCAATCTGGTAATACATATGTATTATTCATAAATATATATGCATAACTGAAAAAACACATATTCATTAATCATAAATATATATGCACAAATTGGAAAATAAATATTCTTTTTTTTTTCGTTTGACTTCCTCTTTTTCACATATTTTTGTACTTTTCGGTATTTTGGAGATAAGATTTACTCAATGTTTCTACGTCAGAAGAGCAAACAAGCAGCAAAACAATTTTTTTTGGCGAAATATCACCGGAATATACCAACCCGCCGTTACCACCACATCGGAAAACCCATAAACGATGGCCAAGACCATCCTTCACAGGATCTACAAAACCAATGAACCATCAACTACAATCCGACCCTTATGATTGGTTCCGGCTATGACTTACAGGTAAAATTCCATTACTGCCGTTGCCTGTCACCATCACTATGAAATCCGCTGGATAGACCCTCCCTCCTTTGAAAACCCATCGGGAAACGCCGAAAGAAGCGAGTCCATTCGAAGCCACCAGCCCACCCATCACCGAAAGTGACATCTCTTGGCTGAAAAAATACCAAAAAAATCACAAAATCCCCCAAAATAATAAAAAGGAAGTGGCGTGAAAATAGGGAAAAGTAAAAAAAAGGTGCAGCAGAAGCGCTTATCAACAAAAGGGTAAAAGTATTACTACTTTTGCTACATCTTATAATTTTGATAAAGTATTGTTATTAATTGTGATTAAAATCTTAGGTATGTTATTTTATGTAGTTTTTCCTTAATTTTATCATGTCTCTTGAGTGTATCCTATTTTATTTTCCTATTTTAAGAAAATAAATAGCTAGTAATTATTAAAGAGAAAGTTTCCAAAATACAATAGAAAGATTAATTTAAATAAAAATTAAAAGATGAACCATGCGTATGAAAAAACAATAGGTGAAAAGATTTTTTGTTGCTATATTAATAATGTAAAATGTGTAAATGTGTGTCTTAGAGTTCAAATCTTTGTACTTTTGTTTACATATAAGGCTTAGCTTTCTTTAATTTTTAATTAGTAAAATATGCATGTTTTCTTCCAATTTAAAATTTAAATAGTATTCTTATCTTTTACAATATTAAAAAATAATTAAAAAACTCCTAAATAATTTATTGTTTATAACAATGACATAAAACATCAAATATTGTTATGTACATATAACAATAGATTTTGCTTCAAAAAGGAAAAAAATATCAAACCAAACAAGATAGCTATAAAAATTATATAAATTTGTTATATCGAGCGAATCAAATTGTTACCTCTCCTTTTTATTCCATGAAATTTTGGTGACTCCACATGCCTAACTACTTCATGACCTAATGGTCTTAGTTTTTTTTTAATTATTTTTATTTTTTTTCACATAACCTAAAGGCCAATGATATAAAATTAAGGATGTTGCATCCGTTCAATAGTACACTATTTGAAACAAAAATTAAAAGTAATATACCATGCACTTGCAATTATGGATTATAAGTGGGGAAGGAGTATACTTTTTGAATTATTTGAACAAAGAAACAAGAGGTTTCATCATTTGATTTTGCCAAGTTCTAATTTATGATTGAAGAATGTTTTTCACACCTTAGAACTTCAAATGACTATAATGCCCTTATAACAATGTTAGTATAAATATCACCTACCATTAAGCAAAGAAAACATCACTTGTTCAATTTGTTATCTTTGAGCCAAATTAGTTAAGATGTTTTCCTTAAAGCCTTTTCTCTTCATTGCTCTCTTTGTTGGAATCTCAGTTTCTAAACTTACTTTTATCACTCTTCTATCATTGTAATAATTAGTGTATATTAATTGTTCTAATCATTATTACAATTAATTTATGTGTAGTTAATATCTCTTTATGTCCTAAAGTGATGGCTTTAAGATATTTATCAATTGATGTTGCAGAGATGAAAGTAAAAATATTTCTTTCATTTGGTAATGATATGACTTGTTATCGAATATGCAATTCACATAGCGATTGCGGTGATGGAATTTTATGTAGAACTTGTTCTCAACAACAAGGTCGTTATTCAAGGTATTATTTTAATTGTTCCGTATTTTGAAGTTCAAGATTGTTACTGGTGAAGGTTATTTTGAAATTTTCATTCGAACAAGTTAAATAATATTGTGCTTTTAACCAAGTTAAAAAGTAAGTGTGTTGCTATGAGTGAAGTATCCTTAAAGCGCACAGATTATATTTACTACGTGCAAAGAATGAATGTAACTACTATTATATGTTTGATATGTTTTTTTGTATATTCAAGTATTTTAAATAATGTTGTGTTTCCAAGTTTGTATAATTATAAGATAAATATGTAACCTAGCTCGTTTTCCAAATATTGGGAACTAACTACTGTAATATATGGGTTACAACTTAAATAAATATGTATTGTTAACTTATGTTCATTCTATATGCAATTTACTATTTGTTTATTGAGATATTGGTCCAAATACCACACATGAATTAATACGTTTTTACGAGTTTCATATCCTAAAAATCAATTATTCTCTTTATTGCTATATGAACTTCCATCTTGAGTGGATTAGTTCTCAATTTGTCAAATATTTGAATTTAATTAACTGAAAAAAAGAGCAGACGAAAAGCCAAACCTTAAATACTTTCACCTCTGTCAAATATTTGAATTTAACTAATTAAAAAAAAGAGCATGACGAAAAGTTAAACCTATTTATCTCCAATTATTTCTTTCAAATTTTGCCCATTATCAAATTTCTAGTCATAATATTAGTTCTTCTGTTTGCTATCAAGAAAGTCTCCACCAACTCTTCATAGAAAAAAAAAAGAGACAAAGAAACATCTATTATTGCCCTTACTTTTCTTTGTAAAAGATTTTGTAACGGGTCCTAAAATGATGGCTTTAAGAAAGTTATCAATTGATATTACAAAGATGAAAGTAAAATTACATTTACTTTGTGATGGACTTATTACTTGTTATCGATTTTGCAATGACGATAGCGATTGCAGTGATGCAATCATTTGTAGGTGCTGTGCCTACAATTATTTTACTCCAAAATACTATTCCGTTAGCAAGCGCGCTCTTACTGATGAAGATTATTTTGAAATTATCGTTCAATAATGTTGTGTTTCTAAGCAAGCTAAATAATGTTGTGTTTCCAAGTTTAAGATAAATAAAATGTAAACTTATAATTTTTTGAAAGTACTTACTCTAAAAGGTTATTTCGAAATTATCATTCGATCCAATTAAATATAGTGTATGTTTCCAAATAAATTTTTCATATATTGGAAAGTCCTATTCTAAACAGGTTACTAATGAAGGTTATTTCAAAATTAAAGAATGTTGTGTATGTTTTTAAATAAATTTTTCATGTATTGAAAAGTAGCTATTTTAAACAGGTTACTAATGAAGGTTATTTCAAAATTATCGTTCGAGCAAATTAAATAATGTCCTGTATGTTTTCAAATAAAATTTTCATATATTGGAAAATACCTATTCTAAACAGGTTACTAATGAAGGTTATTTCAACATTAAAGAACGTTTTGTATGTTTCCAAATAAAATTTTCATATATCGGAAAGTACCTATTTATAACAGGTTACTAATGACGTTATTTCAAAATTATCGTTCCAGCAAATTAAATAATGTTGTGCTCCAAACTAATTTTTCATATATTGAAAAAGTACCTATTCTAAACAGGTTAATGATGAAGGTTATTTCAAAATTATTGTTAGAGCAAATCAAATAATGTTGTGTATGTTTCCAAATATATGTTGGTCGTTATCTTTTTTGCCCCAAAAGTTCCATCCATATATATTTTTCGTTATCTTTTTTGCCCCAAAAGTTCCATCCATATATATTTTTATTGAGGCCTTTTTCTTGCAACAATAATATATCCAATTATAAACATGATATATTTTCTATCTATTTTTCAATGAATCGGTTCACTTAAAAACTACATTATGAGAAATAGATTTTCATTAAAACGCTGGAAAGTTTTTAAAGTTTTTTAATATTAAACTACTATAATTTTTTTCTTGTTAATTTAATCAAAATATTTTGAGAACAACCACTAAATACAGAGGTAGACCCACATATATAGGTGGGGGTGCACGTGCACTTGTTAACGTCGAAAAAAATTATTTATATATCTATGTATATACCTTGAGAATTTGGGATATAGTCGTATGGTTTTCTCCTATTTGTCTAGCTCTTTCGATGGGTCACTATAGCATTTTAGACCTTTCCTCTTTATTGGCTTACCCCGCCACTTAAGGTAAGAAGTTGTGAGGGAATAAATGGTTATGATTTTGTATTACAACCTAGCCCCCTTCGCTTGCTTGATTGAGGGATACGAACGAATAATATTACTAGAGTAGATAGCAACAGAATATCCTTCTCACTTGAGGGTGGGGACTGAAATGGTAAGGACGATCGATATTTCTTTTGAGGGAACAGAGAATACAAAGTGGAAAGGTGGCAGTTGACCACTAATAGAGCGTTCGATCCCTCTCTGATTCCCATCAAAACTAGCTCGCTTTATTGGTTGAGAAAGTACGAGAGGGCGTCCTTCAAGCTCCTTTCTTTTTGTACCAATTCTTTCATATCTTCTTTAAAGCCTTTTCAGTTGGCTCTTTCTTCCCTTCCGATAGTTAAAAAGGCTGGCTACTGGCCTTATTCTTCTTTGGCTAAGAAAAAAGAAACCTCACTATTACCTACACTAGTATAGACTATAGACACATTTTGGTGTCCTTCTCACCTGGTGGTCACAACCCTTTTCTATCAGCTTAGGTTTTATATAGTATAGCAGATGGGTTAGTAGTTTATTGTTATCCCCTTTTTACCTGTATTTGAAATCGTATCGTTGTTGTCTGTATGGGCTGGTGTTCTTTCCAATATTGTGATGAGTTTTAGCCGTTCTTTATCACTTTAAGCAGTAACATATTCCGTTGCAGAAATAGCAGTTACGAAGTAGTCGTTCTTTGTTAGAATCTCTAATACGAGATGTCCGGTGTTATGATGAATGTTGGGACTTCACTTTACCTTTGGAAGGAACTACTATTATATCGACCTGCGGTTTGTCTAGTTTCTGATCGGTTAGGTAAGTTTTCAATGGTCTGATGTTGTTATAATCTGTCAGCCTCGCTACCTTTAATGCTGTATGATTGAATGTTGAAGTAGTGTCATCTTAAGTGCTGGGCTTGGTTGGAGTTAGTTTACCGGACCGAAGAGTGGAAAGCATTATTATTAAAATATCGAAAAGAACATGTTGTGGGAGCATCCAAAAAAGATGAGACTCCTTCAACAACAAAGAAATAAATTGCGTAAGTAAAGAGAAAGATAGTCAGTTCTCTTGGGTGGTCGAGAGTGTTATGTAAAAAAAACCAAGGAGGATCCTATCCGTCAGGAAAAGGAGAGAGAGTAGGAGCTAGCCTTAGAGACGGAATCGAATGATTATGAGATATACAATGAGACAAAGGAGAGAACTTAGATAAGTCAGCCAAAAAGAAAGAGCACCAAAAGTAACGACCACCAAGATAGGCATAGTAATTCGATCTTTTAATCACCCATTTTTTGAAAACCATTTTTGGGGGCTTTCGTCTTATACACGAAAGATTGGATTGCCTGAATCACGAGTCTTATATACTATGTTACGATCACCTTATATTGATAAAAAGTACAGAGAAAAATTTTGGATGAAAATCAAGAAAGAATTTTTGGTCATAAAAACGGAAAGACATGAATTACGCAAGAAGTTTGTCGGTTAAAACGCCGTACGACTCAGAGGACGTAAGAATTCTTGGTCAAGGCAAAAATATTGCCGACTGGATGATCCTACCCCACTATGCCTGACCCTTTATCTTACCTTAATAATAAAATGGAGGTATGAAGCATGGGACAGAATGCAAGAAGTGTATGATACAACAGATAACCATAAGGAGTGGCGGCAACCCTTTTGATTGATCAACGCGAGTGAACTATTATTATATGCTTCATAAAACTGCACTGATCTACGAGAAGAGCTGATAGATGAGTAGGCTTCCCCTTTCAATTCACGAAATATGATCTGGGACATGATAGAAGTTTACGTGTCTTGGTAGGAAAGATATCACCGGAGTATAGCACAAGATCGGCTTTTATTTCTGTCATAGGGTCGACCTATGAATAAGGTAAAACCAATGGGAATTACCACATTGGGAAGAAAATGATCCAAAAAGTAAAGGTTCACCTAGCTGAAGAAAGGGGGTGAGATAGGCAAGAGGTAGCTTGCTTCCAAGCCAGCCCAGCCGCGAGAAATCAAGAGAACTTTGTCGGAGCTGACTTGGATCTCAGGTGACAGAATAAGGTGGCCATAAGCGATGATAATTCGTGGTCGAATCTTGGCTCTAGACGATAGGCTAGAAGTAAGCTTGGCTACAGCGAAGCGCTTACCAAGCACAAAGGAAAGGGCCTTTGCCACTTGAGCCGTATGCGGGGGAACTCGCATGTGTGGTCATTAGGGGGGAGAGCTAGTAGGAGACATACCATCCCAATAGTTTATATTTGGATCTCAATATGAAATCCAATTTTCTTTTAAGACCCGTTCGGATAAGCGAAAACTCTAAAGATTCCTTCAAAATAAGATCCTTGCATTGACCCTTTCCTGAACCAGAATTGGGGGAGGATGAGAGGAAAAGGGGATCAAAATGTCTATTTAAAAAATTTTGGGCTTTCCATTCTTCCTCCCCTCTCCCCACTCCCTCTTTTTCAATAAATAAGCCTCGCGCGCCCCTCTCTGATAAGGAAGAAAATGAAATAATCTCAATTTTAAGACAAATCTGGTCCGATGGCTGTTATCCACTAACCATAAGGATATAGGTACTCTTTATTTTATCTTCAGTTCCATTGCTTGAGTGATGGGCACATGTTTCTCAGTACTGATTCGTATAGAATTAGCAAGACCCGGCGATCAAATTTGTAACACCTCACATTTTTGGGCTAGTCTATGAACCATCATTCCTACATGTTCAAGCTCTAATAAAAATAATCCCCATATGGATACAAGTTTCATGATCCTTATACTAGTGTTTGAAATGCTCATGAGGTAAAAAATGTTCATAGAAATCATTTAGAGCCAAGTTGAGCTAAGATCCTTTGATTCACCTGGAGTTTGGTATTCGATTCTATAAGGGTCTAATTTAAATGTGTATAACTTTTTTTATACATGAAATTTTTCATATTGTGACCCACCAAATTGTATATAATCAAATTATCTTTCTAACAATTTCAATTTCGCTAAAATTCGATACCCGAGTGAAAAGTTATGTCATTTTTCGTGTGAGGAATGAGCCCTCGCAATAAGATCGCAACATGATTTTTATTCCTGTTTCTGGGAGGTGCGATGTGAGATTCATTTCTGCTTCTGGGGTCACGCCACGATGGTTATTTTCATGAAAGAGAAAGGCCAAGGTGTAGTATAGTCCTTTTCCCCATCCCCAGCCGTCCAAACACGATTTATAACACTCCAAAGGGCATTATTTGCCCACTTTTCATCATCAAAACTCACGTAAATCCTCCATTTTCCTCCATGAATGAGTTTCAAGCTTTTTCTCTCAAGAACATAAGAATTCAAGCATCAATTTCAAGATTCCTCCAAGAAATCTAAGAGTTCAGTCTTCCAAGTTCAATAATTCTTCAAGAGATATCAAAAATAAAGTTTCTTTCACAAGTTCATTATTCAAATTCCAAGATTCAAGCTTTCTTCACAATTCAAGAATAATTAAGGTATGTGGGGTTTGAACAAGGATAATCCTTTTGTCCTTGTGCCCAAAATTATGTTTTTCAACAAATTTCTTATGATTTGAAATTGGGGTTTATACCCAAAGTATCTTATTGATGATTTTCAGTATGATATTATTGAATGATGCAATCTCATGTTTATTTTGAGTTAAAGAATGCTCTTTTATGATTTTGAATGCTATGAGAATGATTTGAGATATTGTTTACAGTTTTTCCAATTGAGTGTAAGCATGATATTGTGATTCCTGATTTTATTATTTTGATATAGTTGAAGTATTTTCAAGAAGCATATTGAGCATGATGATTTATTATGAATTTACATGAGTTTGAAGCATGGGTTATTAGTCCCTAGTTTGAGTATTGATATTTCAAAAAATTGTGCTTTTAAGCACCCTGAGATTAGCATATTTTCAGTTATATAAATAGTATTTGATCTTCAAATCCTCAGTTTAGCTATGGAATCCACTTTTCAAAATTTATTATAGATTACAGATTTACACAGAATTTAGCTCAGGTTGATTTACAGATTTCATCAGATAAATGCATAATTGGTTTTAGATAATATGCTATTTTTAAAGTGGATTTTCAAATAGAATAAGCGTAGCAAATAAAAAAGCAGTAGTATTTATCATTGAGCTGGGAGTGCGGGTTTAGCGCATCTTACTTCCACAGAACTACATAGCCAACATAGGTGCAGATTATCAGATTATTCCCACTTCTACGTGGATGAAAATTTAGCTTGTGATTGATCACATGGGTAGGTTATACTCCCTAGCATGAATATGAAACCTCTCCCTAATGTGAGATTTCTTCCTTAGGAGGACAAGACGTTGGAGTCCATGTAGCTCCCATGGTTTATGTCGGTTAAGAGAACCTCCCTTGCAGTATAGTTTTAAAGTGTTTTCCTAAAGAAAAGAGTCTTACAGAAAAACTTTTAGAAAACCAAGTTTAAAGTCTCACAAATTTTACTCAGATTATGCTTTACAAAAAGATATTACCTACAGATTTCAGCTTTCTGATTTAAAAGTGAGTCCTTTCTACACTTACACAGTACAATTTAAAGAGAGAATACAAGTACAACATTTAGAACTAAATGTTATGACTCACTACATTTGTAAAGTGTGATTTATTATTCATGATTTCAGATTTTAGTATTTCAGATATTCCAGCTTATGTAGGTCATACATTTAGCATGCATTATTTTTACAAATTATGATGAATGATATTATGTTTTACTTATGCATTCACCCCCATATAATCAGTATATCCTCAAAGTAATGATCCACATATATGTCTATGTGCTACATTATCTCATAATATAGGTACAAGTTTTAGTATGCACATTCAAACTCAGACAGTTGCAAATTCCAGCCAGCGAGATGATGAGTCCTCCTACTTTGGGGACTTCAGTTAGATTTATTTATGTTCTTTACTTCCTTACTCATATATATTGATTAGTGATAGTTGGGGTCACATCCTAGCTATTTATAGTCAGCATAATAGAGGCTTCATAGATGACAGTTAGAGTCAGTTATGTAACTTTTAGTCCGTCTTTTCAGACTTTATCAGAATAAAAAAGTTGTATCAGTATTGTATTTTATAGATTCCATCATTTTGATGTTTTTACTCAGTAAACACAGTCATTTTATGCATATTATTCAGTTGCTTATGAGTTATACTAGTAGAAGGGTTAGCTTGGGATCACTTGTAGTCCTAAGCATCGTGTGACATCTTGAGATAGATTTTCGAGACGTTAAAAAATTCTTGGTGGGAATAATCAACTTTATAATGTTTTAATAATGGATCACACTTTGTTAATGATTTTTTATGGTTATACCAGCAATGACAGGTGGATTTAGTAATTGGTCTGTTTCGATTCTAATACGTGCGCCTGACATGGCATTTCTACGATTAAATAATATTGCATTCTAGTTGTTGCCTCCAGGTATCGTACTCCTATTAAGCTCAGCCTTAGTAGAAGTAGGTAGTGGCACTGGGTGGATGGTCTATCCGCACTTAAGTTGTATTACCAGCCATTCTGGAGGAGTAGTTGATTTAGTAATTTCTAGTCTTTATCTATCTGGTGTTTCATCCAGTTTAGGTTCTATTAATTTTATAACAACTATCTTCAACATGTGTGGACCTGGAATGACTATGCGTAGATCACCTCTATTTGTGTCGTCCGTTCTAGTGACAATATTCCCACTTTTATTATCACTTTTGGTATTGGTAGGGGTAATTACCATGTTATTAACCAATTAAAACCTTAATACAAGATTTTTTTATCCTTCTGGAGGGGTAGACCCCATATTATACCAGCATCTCTTTTGGTTCTTTGATCATCCAAAGTTGTATATTCCCATTCTGCCTGGATTTGGTATCATAACTCATACCATTTTGACTTTTTTGGGAAAATCAGTTTTCAAGTATCTAGGCATTATATATGCCATGATTAGTATAGGTGTTCTTGAATTTCTTATTTGGTCTCATAATATGTTTACTATGGGCTTAGACGTTGATATTCATGCCTACTTCACCGTAGCTACCATGATCATAGTTGTCCCCACTGAAATCAAAATCTTTAGTTGGATCGCTACCATGGGGGAAGGGAGGGGGGTTTGATACAATACAAAACACCCATGCTATTTGTTGTAGGGTTTATCTTTTTATTCACCATATGAGGACTCACTGGAATAGTTCTGGAAAATTTTGGGCTAGACATTGCCCTACATGATATTTATTATGTGGTTGCACATTTCCATTATGTACTTTATATGGGAGCCGTTTTTGCTTTATTTGTAGGATTTCATTATTGGGTAGGTAAAATCTTTGGTCGGACATACCCTAAAACTTTAGGTCAAATCCATTGTTGGATCACTTTTTGGGGGGTTAATATAACCATATTTCCTATGAATTTCTTAGGGATTTCGGGTATGCCATATCACATTCTAGATTATCAAGATGCTTACGCTGGATGGAATACCCTTAGCAATTTTGACTCTTATATATCCGTAGTTGGGATTTGTCATTTCTTCGTGGTCGTAACAATCACTTCAAGTAGTGGAAAGAACAAAAGATGTGCTCCAAGTCCTTGGGATGTTGAACAGAATCCAACCACACCGGAATGGATGGTACAAAGCCCACCAACCTTTCATACTTTTGGAGAACTTCCAACTATCAAGGAGACGAAAAGATATGTGAAGTAAAAGAAGAAAGGGTCGTCAGTTGCTACTAAGAACCTAACAGAACTTTTTCAAATGTGGGAAACCACTTGTGTAGGTCAGGGGTAAAAAATCCCAAATAAGTGTTTTAGTCCTTATAGAAAGAAAATAGATTCTTGAACCCCTTTCACGCTTATGTCACGTCGAGGTACTATAGAAAAAAAGAGAAAAATCTAATCCAATTTCACGTAATCGATTAGTTAACATGTTTTGGTTAACTGTATTCTGAAACACGATCCTGGGGTCACACAATGTTTTCACTTTTATTTTCAACTAGTTTAGCCACAAATCTCTCGCACGTGTAACTTTTGCTTATTTAAATTAGACAATTTTGTCTATTGTGAATGTTTTTAATGAAGTACAAAATATTCAAACCATTTCTAAAAGATCTTTCACACTTAAATATAATAAAGTAAACATAATATATATTTTATTGTAAGCATATATATATATATATATATTACCACTATAAGTTTCAAGTGGTTCATGAATCATCAGTTTTACGTTTGTCATGTAGTACCTCTAGATCTTTTCCTTGCTGCTTGAGGTTACGTTTGTCATGCTGTACCTCTAGATCTTTTCCTTGTTGCTAGAGGTTAAAAAAGATGCATTGATTTGAACCATATTTGTATTACAATTATTTTTTTTTTACTTTTTCAATATTTAAAATTTTTTCTTATTTTTATAGTTAAGTCTATAGAAAATCTTTAAATACTTACTTTAAACTTTTAAAAATTTGGTATTTCTTACATTTTATATTAATTGTTATTAATTCTGATGACTTCTAATAAGGAAAGATTTACTATATATATTTAATCAAAATTGCCTAATCGGAGATTCGATGTAACGACCCGAAATCTCATCCAGAAGCGTCACACGGTGCTTAAGGCTACAAGTAGCTCTAAGCTAACCCTTTGAGCCTGCTACTACTTCTAACACTTACTTTAGGATGAATAACCAAGCAATAATACTATATTATATCAAATTTGAACTAAAATGACATAAAACATCATCTAGATAACAAATACTGAAAATCTGAAAACTTCAATTAATAGTCCGACAAGCCTCTACTTGCTAACGAACTAGAGAGTCATTGGGACAAAGCCCAACTGACTCAAACTAAACTGAAAATAAATAAACCAACTACTATGAAGACTAAAATTAGGGAAATAGGTCCTCGAACCATAAGGACTCACCAACTGCGAAAGTGTAGATAGAGGTGCTCGAAAATCACTGTTGCTATTGAGACTGAGCACCTAAACCTGCATTATGAGATAATGTAGCACACAGGCGTATATGTGTATCAGTACTTTGAGGATGTGCTGAGTATATTGGGGTTTATGCATTAATTAAACAATAACATCAATCTATCTAAAATTATGCATGCTGACATAAATGACTCACATGGCTTGAATAAATCTGAAATTTAAATCTCATAAATCATGAATAATGAAGCATGTAGCATAAATCTTGTAAGTCATTATACTTAGTTTTAAAATCTGTATTCTCCTCTTATTCTCAAATCTTGTAAACGAAAGTAATCTTAAAACAATATTTTTCACAACATAAATGTTTATCTTAAGGAGAATAAAGAACTTCTTTTGAAACTTAGGGACTCAAAGACTTGGGATTATGGAACTTTGGGATTCTTTGGGAGTTTGGGAGTTTCTTTTAACCGACATAAATAATGTGAGATAACATGGAGTCCAACGTCTTGTCCATGTTGGGGAGATCTGTTCTACCCTTGCCATCAGAATAGAACCTTAACTTTAGTGATTACTATCTTAACCCACTTGAGGTAAATCAAAATCCTATGCTGGCTCGAAGTTCTGGGGCATGAGACCTTGAAATCAAGCCCAATTCGATGCTAAATACTACTCCCATACTTAGGCTCAGAACTTTTAGGAAATCCACCTTAAAATAACACAAGGATGTATAATGAAAGCCATCTAAGCTTCTATTTGATTTAAATCATCAATAATGTGGATTCCTATCTTAGCTTAGGGTCAAATCATCAATTTTCTTTAAATCTTAGTAGACAATCATCAAGAGGCTTAAAATCATAATCTCATGGAGATATCAATACACTTCTTGAAATATTTCAACAAATATCAAAATTCATTCTTGGACTTAAGGAATATACTTGTACTTAAATGATCACAATTTTCATAATGAAGTTTAAATCTTGACTTCAACCTTGGAAAACACTCAAAAACACCACTACATTGTAGGGATGTGCAATTCATATCATAAAATTTCAAATTCCAACATAACTTATTGAAATAACATGCAATTTCAGGACTTGAACAACTTAAAATTCATAAACTCAAAATAAAGTAGTTTGGGCATAAACCCCTATTGCAAATCATAAAATTCTTTAATAAAAATAAAAACTTTTGGCACAAAACGAAAGATTGTTCTTGTTCAAACCCCACATACCTTAGGTTATGAACTTTGGTTGAACTCTTGTTTTTGGAAAGCTATTTGTACTTTTGAAGGATGATTCTTGAAGCTCTTGGCCTGGGGTTTCTAATTCTTGAATAAAATTTGAGAAGTAATGGTGAAATCTTAAATCTTCTTGAACTTTGGGTTGAAACCCTAGGAGGTGTTCGTGAGAGAATTTGAGTAACTTGCTATCTTTTGGTGTTTTGGGACTCTAATATTATCTTAAGACTGAATAAGGGCAGGGGAAAATGACTTAATTGCCCCCTTGGATGTGGATTTTTAAAAGCTAAAAACTGGGCATCGACGCGGTTGTCGACGAGGTGCGTCGATGGAATCAATATGATACTCGACGCGTCGCGCCATGATCATGCCAAGCCTCAGTACTTTTGATTGTTAATTCTTGCAACAATATTGTTCAACGCGATAGGCGACGCAACACGCTAAGATCGTGTTGGTCCACTATTTTGGGACACCAAACATGGTCTAAACTCGGTCCAAAAAATCTGAAACTTGTTTGGGAACACCTATTGACCTCCCTGATCATTAATTAGTTAAAATATCAACTATCGAAGGTCGAAAAGGTCGGTAATAAAATCCTCAATGTTTTGAGGCTTCAGAAATGACTAAGTCCCAACACTAAGCTAGATTTTCTAAGTCTAGGAACTCTTTTGCATGCTTTAAGGTACTTAGACGACGAGGATTTTGCGGGGCCTTACAATATCTCCCCCTTGGGAACATTCATGCTAGAATGTCACTAGTTAGGCTACGAATACAGAGAAAACTGAGGATGCACGGCTGAAATAAACTGCTAAACTAGCTCCACATCATTCTACACTTTTGAGTACTTTAGAGAATGTACGATCTCATAATAAGAATAATTTTATAGATAAATCTTTGATTAGAAAGGGGCTGAATTAAGGAAGAGCAGTACCTTCGGGTACATCTGAGTTTGCGAAGAAGAGATGCGGGTACTTGGCTCGCATGTCTGCTTTTTCTTCCCAAGTGGTGCCCTCAACTGATTGATTTCGCCATAAAACTTTGACCAAGGGAACTTCTTTGTTCCTTAGTCTTTGGATCTGGTCATTTAGAATCTCAACTGGAACCTCTTCATATGAAAGACTACTCTAAATATTTGAGCTCTCTGAATGATCTACTAAGGCGGACTCACTGATGCACTTCTTAAGTGTGGACACGTGAAAGACAGGATGAACAACTGACAAATATGTAGGTAACTCAACCTCATAAGCTACTTTCCCAACTCGACTCAGAATTCAATAAGGGCCAACATATCGGGGACTAAGCTTCCCCTTCTTGCCAAATCTTTTTACCCCTTTCATGGGTGAAATCTTCAAGTACACTAAATCACCATCCTCAAACTAGAGGTCCCTTCTCCTCATGTCTGCATATGACTTCTGATGACTCTGGGCTATCTTTAATCTTTCTCTAATCAACTTAACTTTCTCCATAGCCTCAAACACTGCATTAGGCCCAAGTAAAAAAGATTCACCCACTTCAAACCAACCTATGGGTGATCTACATCTCCTTCCATAAAGAGCCTCAAACAGGCCATCTGGATGCTAGAATGATAACTGTTGTTATACGCGAATTCAATCAATGGTACATGCTCATCTCAACTACCTTTGAAATCAAAAGAACATGCCCTCAATATATCTTTCAGAGTCTGAATGATCCTCTTAGCCTGACCATCTGTCTGTGGATGAAAAACGAAACTAAGATGAACCTGGGTACTAAGACCCTTCTAAAAAGTTCTCCAAAATTGAGAAGTAAACTGAGTACCCCTATCCGAAATGATAGACAAGGGATCTCTATGCAATCTGACTAACTCTTGGATATACAACCTAGAATAATCCTTAATTGTATAAGATGTATGCACTGGCAGAAAATGCACTGACTTAGTCAACCTGTCTACAACAACCAAAACAAATCATGATGACGACGCGAAAGGGGTAGACCAGTCATAAAATCCATGTTCACCTCTTCCCACTTCTAAGCGGGGAGGCCAACTCTTGCACCATACCACTAGGCCTTTGGTTCTCTATATTAACCTGTTGGAAAGTTGTACACTTTGCTATAAAATCTGTTGTATCTTTCTTCATACCATTCCACCTATAGATTTCCTGCAACTCGAGTACATCTTGGTAGCGCTGGGATGAATAGAATATCACTCACCATGCATTTCATCCATAATTCTCAGCCTCAAATCATCAACACAAGGGATACACAATCTACCCTGAAATCTCAACACACCATCTCCCTCTTGGGAGAAAATCTCTACCTTTTGGTCTTTAACTGACTCCTTCAATTTGACCAAATTAGAGTCCATGTCATGCTTCTTCTTCACTTCCAAAACTAAAGAGGGTTCAGAACTACTCTGAACCCAAACATTACCTTCAGCTGAGTCAAGCAATCTAATGCTCTATCTATCCAAATGATAAATATCATGAGCTAATTCTTTCTAATCCTTCTCCATGTGAGCCACACTGCCCATAGACAACTTACTAAGGGTGTCTACCACTACATTGGTCTTGCTCAGATGATACAACACACTCATATCATAATATTTTAGAAACTCCCACCATCTCTTCTAATGAAGATTCAACTCCCTTTGAGTAAACACATACTATAAGCTTTTGTGATCTGTAAAGACATCCACATGAACACCATATAGATAGTGTCTTCAGATTTTCAAAGCAAAAATCACAGCAGCTAATTCAAGATCATGTAAGGCTATGAGGTATTTAGAATTCATTTTCCTTTCTTTCTCTCCATCGTGTCGTCCTAATCTTGAACTACTTGATTGAATCCAATTGGTATCTAGACAATTCCACTTGGTATCTTAATAATTTTGAATAAAAATCTAGGAGATTTCAATTGGTATCTATTAATAAGGTCTAAAATTTATTGTTTAAAGGTAAAGACTTGTGAAAGTTGTGAACTTATTGATTGCTTGTGTTAGACATTTCACTAAACTTGTGTTGTTGGATTTTTGTCACTGTTGTGAATTGTTTTTTTTAAGTGATGAATATTGCTTAAGTTGTTTTTGTTGATAAATATGATGGGATTATTTGATTTCTTGTTATTGTGAAACTATAAATTCTATAGTGCTTACTTATTTTGGTACTATTATACTGTTGAGATTGATGGTATGGGAATTGAGAGGATGATATGAGAATGTGATGTCAAGAAAAGAAATTGAAAAAGTGACATGAATAAAAGATTAAGGTGATATGTATTTTCTGTAATGAGAGGTTCTTGTTAATAATGTTGTGAATGGAACCTTGTGTAGTTCGATTATTTGATATTATTTGGGAATCCTTGTGTGGTCCAGCCATTGATACTATATATAGAATTTTTGTACAGTTCTATTATTGAAACTATAATGGGTTCCTTCTGAGGACTAGCTAAGTGACATTATCTTTGAGTTTCTTATGTGAATGAATTCTTAATGCTTGGCAAAATAATGAGTTTTTAATAAAAGTGATTAAAACTAGTAGAGGTTGTTCATACCTACAAAATTTGATCGATGACTTGTTTGGAATGTGATATTGGTGATTAGACTGTCAATGAACAATAATTGATTTATTTTGTTTGGCCTTGCTTATGTGCTAATGGTGTGGGGATCACTCTTGAGGTGATTAAGAGTTAAGTAAAGCCCGTAATAAAAATATTATTAGGTAGAAATAAGAATGACTTTGTATATCTTAAATTGGTGTTAGTAAAATAAGAGAGGTTTGACTTGACCATGAAGTGTTTGTCGTTCAAAAATATTGAGTTAGTGATTGTCAGAATATAAGTTGTAGCTATGGATTTATGCATTAGGAACAATTTAGAGAAGATGAATTATTATTAACTTGATCTTGTGGCTGAATTATACATTTGTATGTCCCACAAAGTTGGCTGATATATGAAAATTTTAAAGGATAGTAATTTCTATGATAGTGGTAAAGCAAAATCAAATGGCTTAGTTACATTCATAAAATAATTAAGGATGATCTTGAATAGGAGAATAAATGAATTATTAAATGGCATGATTGATCTTTCCTTGAGTGATACTTGGCGGATATTTGTTGTTGAGTGGTTAAGATATGATAATTAGATGGATATTAACAATGTTGTGGAGGATAATGTGTTGTATGCTCTAATTATGTGGGAACCATAAAATGGCATGTTTATATCCCTTTTAATTCCATTGCTTTTCCTCTCTAGTTTAGATTAGTTGTAGCATGGCTATGATGTAAACCTATGTTTGGGATGAGGTTTTAGTATTTGAAGCATGATTTGTATATTTAGCCTTATTCGTCTAGTGTGGTAATCTTGATTGAGTACCTTGGTTCTAGTCGAAGTTGTTATCTTAGGCTTGAATATGGCTTACTTGACATTTAGAAGATGAACTAGATACCTTAGCCTAGTTTGGGGCATAGTGTACCTATTTACGGAAAGTGAGGATTAAAAGTGGGATCGTCTTGCCTACTTAGGCCTAAACTTGTGTTAAGTCCTGTGGAATTAGTTGTGGATATTAGACATAGATGAGGATAGTAAACCTTAGAATAAGGTTACTTCATAACTTGATAACTTGTATTGATGTTCCTGGATTGTGGCTTTTGAGTTATAGTTATAATACTTCCTGTGGAAGTGATATTGGACATTTAGAAATGATATTCCTCCTAGATACGTTATGTGGTCTATAGAGATGCTATTTTCTCTTAGATTGATGATTGACCTATAGAGATGTTGTTTCCTTTTAGATATACAAATTGACCTAGAGAGGTAATATTTCTCGTTGTCATGATGTATGGCCTATCGATATAAGATATCCTATAGAAAATTACATGTCTTTCTATATTATGCCTCCAATATGTGAGATACCTCCTATTAGAAATATGCTACGGCTTATAAATATGATTATCGATATGAGTTTTGGATATATATGGGCCTAATGCCGTGATTATGATGTTGTGACTATTTTAGATAAATTAATGGGCCAAGGGCCGTGTTATGATAATGATTAAATATCCGAGGAGTGTTTATCAGTGTAAAGGATACGATTACAATTTATGAATAAATATATGTTTGTATACACATCTCTCTGGTATCGAACGGAGGAAGATGCGGTATGTTGCATACGACTTTATTGATTGGATATTAGTGATGGCATGCATAGATTTGATACATTCATGAGTATTATATTGGGAATTTATGTGATTGTAGATGAAATATGATCTTATGATTGTTCTGCCTAATTAACAGTTAAGTTATATAGTAACTAGTTGTCTATTAGGGGACTATAGAAATTGATGGCTAGGAATCTAATGTATTAATTAATGAATCTTACTTAGTTGAAACATGGTAGCTAGCGATAATTAATAAGTGGCTTATGATGGGGTCGGGTCTAGCATAGGTGAGGATTAGTTGGTATCGATGACGAAGTTCGTGATGTCGATTGGTCGATAAACAAGGAGTAGTGTATTAATGAAGCTAGATAATAAGAGATGTTAGTAATAAGAAGTGACTAATTAGTAACTTTGAATAGTTTCTAAATGGTTAACTAATGAATATTTAAGAAATGATTATTTGGTAATGATGGTTAAATAATGAATGGTGTCAGTTAATAAAAGATGGTTAGGCGATAAGTAGTAATGTGTTGTCTAGTAATGATTAACGGATATAAGATGATTAGTTGATAATAATGAATGGTGGGTAAATGACGGTTTTGGTCTAGTTATGAACCTTGACTAGATGTTGGATGTTGTCTATTAAATAAATAGTGGTTAGTTGCTATACCATGAATAAGGATTATGCGAAGGATAATGTTTAGGCTAACACCTAGAGGTTATGTGATAACTAGGGAGCTAGTGATTCTATTGTACAAGTGTTGGTTAGCTAATAAAGAGTAGTTGGGAAGTATTGACTAGATAGATATTCTATGGTGATATGAATATTTTTTTTATGAGTATTTTAGTGTATGTTATTCGGTAATAACTATTATGATGATATGTTTATACCCAGTAAGGCCGAAGGATACTATTGTGATATGTTGATATTCGGCAAGGCCGGAGGTTGATTACGATGATGATGGTCCTGATGAGGACAGTATGATGACTTGTGATATTGATTGTGTACTTTGCATTCATTCCTGCATGTGCATCGCCTATCACCAGTATGCACCTATATTTATCAGTCAGTATAGGACAGTTACATATATATGGGTGAAGAATGTGCCTTGTGTTAGTGTATGTTAATTGAACCTTTCGAGTCTGCAGCGGTGGGGGTACACAGGATCGGCTAGGTTTTTGGTTGTCTGTAAGTTGAGGATTAAGGAGATTGTGTCTGTGAAGGTCCAGTGGAAGAATCGTTCTATTGAGGAAGCCACTTGGGAGGCCAAAGTGGACATGCGTAGAAAGTATGTGCATCTTTTTGCTAACTCAGGTACTTCCTTGTTTTCCTTCTTTCCTCTCGTTTGTTTGTTTGGGGATAAACGGTTGTTTAATTGGTATCTGATGTAACGACCCTCCCGATTGTTTGTGAAATTTTACTTGTCTTCTTTCATAGTTTATGTATGTGAATTATGACTCATGTGATGAGTGGTATCAATTTTGAGATGTACGAAAGTGATTTAAGTCATTAGTTGGGTTAAGTTTGAGAAAGTTAAACCAAATAATTGTCAACCTTTTATCGAGATGACCTCGAATTAGTATCATAGTATTTTCAATGGGGCCGGGATGTACTTTCTAGTCAATTTGTATATTTGATTTATTTTTATGGGGCTCCAAATGAAGTTTGAGGATATATTAGAAGTTTTGGATAATCAAGATAGTTAATTTAATTAACAAGTTAAGGGGTCAAAATGACAATTATTTTAACTTATGTGGTTAATATAAGGGTGAAATTAAATGGTTAGGGTTTACCATTTATAGTATTAATTATAACATCAGAAAATTTGAGGAAAGAGATCACGACAGTTATCGATACCCTTCGCCTCATCTGCCGTCTTGAGGAGATCTCTGGTCAAGCTTCAGGTAAGTGCTAAATTGTGAGGATTGAATTCCTACTTCCTAGTTTATCCTTTATATTTCTTAAACTAGTAACGTGAGGGTTATTAAGGGTATTAAGATAATGATAAATTATTTCATCTTTCTGACGTTTTGGAATCAGAAGTGAATTGGGGCAATGTTTGGTTATGTGATAAAGTGATGTTTAGTCGATAGAATACCACCACAACATTGCATATGGGAACAAACTTATGTACGTATCTATATATATTAGCGATAATAATTTTTATTATATTTACAAAACTTTTCAATTGTAACTATGTAAAGTTTATTCATATGTTTGTTAACTTTCCAGTCAACTAGATAATTAACGATGACTATTTAATTTACTTATATATTAATGGGGTAGTGGTGGTAATTAAGAATTGATGATAGAATGGAGTTAGGCTAATGTTTCTGTGAAATTTTTTTTCTTGTACGCCACTGTTTTGTTTCATGCTTGGACTTGAATTCTTGTAAATTTCTTACATTTTAAATATATAGTATAATCGCTTCCTATACATGTAAAGGTAGTATTACAACTGTTGGTTTTCATTGCTTCCTTAGCTTTAGAATACCCGATTCCGATTAGTTTTGATTGTGATAAATTTAAGTTTTAATCCAAGACTTTCGAATAAGAATTCTTGACTTAAGGATTTAATAATGATCCGGTTTAGCTCACATTCAACATGCTAGTTTGTACTCTTATGAGGATTATATAATTGAACAGATTTGAAATATTCAGAAGGTTTATGAATGTGCAAGGCCTTTGCAAAGTAGTTGGCACTTGAGTTCTTCGGTTGAGGTAGGATATGGTTTAATTAGAGTTTAGACTAGACTTAATTGTGTGTATGTTCCTAAATTGGATACTTGTGGATTAGTATTTGGACATGCTTGAAATTGTTGATGTTTGAATTGTTGATTCATGTATAGATGTTTATTGAAAATTGACTTGATGGAATTGTCTGATGACTTTAAGTGTACTTGTAAACTTGGTACATTGTGTTGTATGCTGTTAGGTTGTGTGAAACTGACATTGATAATACTTGTTTATGTTTATGTTGGATCGGATACCAGGCCGGTACATTTATATTTATGTTGGATCGGGTACCATGCCGGTACGTTTATATTTATGTTGGATCGGGTACCACGCTGGTACGTTTATATTTATGTTGGATGGGGTACCACGCCGGTATGGTACATGAATAGAGATTGTTCCCTGCAGGTCATGACTATTTGTGAAAAAATAAGTCCCATAGCATGTGTGTACATATTTGTGTTATTTTTGTGGATGTTTACAGTGTGGTTGATACTCTTGATGGTTTTGTGGCTTGTTTGTGAGCACTATTTAACATGTTGCTGTATTGTTGATTCATTGAATATTGGTTGTGTGACGATGCCTGTCTACTTGTTATCTGATTTATGTTGTGTACATGCTATTAAATTGGGTTGACCTATGATACCTACCAGTACATAGTGGTTTGTACTAATACTACCATGTACTCTTCTTTTGTTGAGTGTGGAAAGTGTTCTAGGCTCAGACATGACCTCACCTCTAGAGTTTGATAGCAGATCTTGATCCAAGGGTGAGCACTCCGTTTGCAGGCTTCCATGGGTCATCTTATTTGTTCTTGTCCATCTTTCGGGCAATGAAACATTCTTTATTTATTTTATTTTTTGATATCATTTTAGATATGATCGTTGTTAGTAGTTCTTGTATGATGACTTCAGTAAGTAGATTGTTTGGTTTCCGCGTTACTGATGATTAACTCCAGATTATTATTCTTAAGATGGTTTTATGAAAATACCATTTTAATATTGACTAAGTGATTGAGTAATGGTTTGATTTAAATGGTTCTCCTACAGGAAGATTAGTGTGGGTGTCACTCATGGCCATTTGGATCGTGAAATTTATAGAGTAAATTTGTAAAAGACTATTTCCTTCACTTTTAAATATTTGTCATATTTTTATTTAAAAATCATTGATTAGAGATTGATTTTGACTAAAATATCCTATTAATTGTTTCAATTTTTTTTTTTTTTTTGCATTATATTAATATGTCTTCATAAAATTGGAAATAAATAAATATATATGTCTTGATTTTTTAAAATGACAAGAATTATGAAATATTTATTTTTAGTATGAATGATAAGTTTTTAGTAACGGAGGGGTATTTGTTTGTTGAATACTTCGTTTATAAATATTTGTCGACTTTGTATTGGGCACATACATTAAGAAACAACTAGAGTGATGATATAATAAATTTCTTATTTTGAAAAATGCATTGAGTGATATTATATTTAATAACAAGGATAAAATAATTTAAAATAGGTAAATTGTTTATTAGTTTTATAAACTAGACGGAGGGAGTAGTTGTTTAAGGATGTACTCATGCTAAAGGTATTTAGCAACAGAGTGAGTAATTGCGTTAATTAATTTGTGTGCATTAATTATTCTTCTAACACTGAATTAATTTTACAGTTAATCTGTGTTGGGATCTTAAAGTAATGGCTTTAAGAGAGTTATCCATTGATGTTGCATAGATGAAGGGAAAATTACTTCTTCCATTTGATAATGATACGATTTAATGGTAGATTATTGATAAAAGTTATTTCGAAATTATTGTTGGAGCAAGTTAAATAATGGTGTGTTTTTAAGTATGTGTATGAAAAATAAAATATGTAAGTTTGTGTAAGAAAAATAAAGGGTAAAGGGTCAAAAATACCTTTTTACTTTAATTTATTAGTTAAATCTACCCTTCGTTATACTTTAGGATCAAATATACCCTTTCCATTATCAAAATTGATTCAAAAAATACCCTCTCTTTTAACATTTCTCCATTATGACAAGTTGAAAGGACACATGGACTATTTTTTGGGTGAGGTGGATGCCATTTGGCATGCCACCTCAGATCCTATTTTTTTCCTTTTTTTTTATTTTAAAATTTCAATGGTACCTTCCTTTCTTTTTCTTGTTTCTTGTCTTCTTTATTTAACATTATCCTTAATGCTTCTTTTACATCGTTGATCACGAGTCTGAATCCATTCTCGAGAAGACTTTCCTGTTTGGTTATAAGCTTTGCTATGTAAAGAAGTCGCGGTGCTTTTCTTCAGCCTTGGAAAGTCTAGTTAAGTCATCCCTGGCCCTGGGAATAAGCAAAATGTACACATGAGCTTAGAAATTTATGTCTCTAAAAGTTAAAACCTTGTCATACTCACATACAATGTCTGCTGGGATTTCCTTCTTAATGATCTTGTCATATATTGTCAAAGCATCAGAAGGAACAACAAGAAGAGCAACTTCTTTCTCAGAAGTCATAGCAATAACATGTGATGTGAGTAATTATTAAGGATAATGTTAAATAAAGACAAAAAAGAAAAATGAAAACTTTAAAATCTGAAAAGAAAAAAGTCACGGACTGAGGTGGCATGCCACGTGGCATCCACCTCACCCAAATATTAGGCCATGTGTCCTCTCAATTTGGCATGGTGGAGAAATATCAAAAGAAAGGATATTTTTATAACTTTGGTAATGGTAGGTAGGGGTGGGCATGGTATGTATGGTACGGTATTTTAAACATTGGTATGGTAACTTCAGTATCTAAAGGAATAATATTATTACCATACCAAATTAGTTCGATATGGTTCGGTATTTTTAAATTCGATTTCGATATTTTATGGTATGGTAATTCTGTAACCATACTTATTTGATTTTGGTTTACATATATTCATATAAAAAAAACTATAACCTTAAAACTTTAAAAACGTCTCAATCATATCAGACTACCAACTATCTTTGTTAATCATCTACACAAAAAGAACATTTCAATCACGACTGAGTAATCCAAGATGCAAACTCTGAACAACATACATTACCTAAAATTAAGCATTGTACTTGTAGACACCTAATTTTGTCCCTCCCCGAAAGCATTTTTACGATTTTACCTTATCCTACCGTGTACCTCAACCATATAATCATACCCCATAAAAATATAAAAAAAATAGAACCCTTAACAAAATTCCTAACAAATCTTATCCTAACCAACTCACCCTACCCCACCTATCCTTTACCCTACCTCCACTACCCCATCCACGTGACCCCCTCACATTTCTTCTTTACAAAGGAAAAGAAGAACAATATATACACAGAAAAAAACAAAGGAGGGGGGCCCACCACTAACAGAAAAAAAATCCACACCATCACTAATATACAACTCATACCCCAATACACATACCCTAGAGAATCTTCCGATGGAGAGTAACGAATAGTGGGAGGGTCTCCATTCTTACTTCTGTTGGCAACATATATCCACAGAAAATACCATTTTTGAATCACACGGACTGACCCTAACCATCAACAATTCCACACACTCTCAGCACATAGACACACAGAGAAAGAAAATGGGAGAAGGCCACAGATCTTCATCTTCTTTCCTTCCTTTTCAGTTCACAAGAGAGACGCAATAGTGAATCGAAGGAGAGAGAGAGAGAAAACAACGAGGAGGCCGACTGCTTTTAGGGGTTTTCGGTGAGTCTTTCGCCAAAATCAGAGTTTTTGCTGAACCCAGTCACTCGCACCCACCCAAAATCCCTAAACCCCTCTGTTCTTTAGTTTTTTCCGGTGAAGTCTAGTCGGGGAAACATCATTTTGTGAATGTCGGGTCTATCGCATCTCTGGTGAGGTAGAAGAAAAAACCTAGCTCCGATCTCCAGTGAGATTCACGTACGGTCGATTCGAAATCCGTGATTTGGAATTCGTATTAAGGTTTTTCAACTGATTTTAAATTTGTTCGGGTCACGATTTTTCAATTCTGATTTGGATTTTTTTTGCTTCATGTGGAGGTTCGAATCGAGGTTTTTCCAGACACGGTTCTATATTCGATATATTGAAAGCGACATTGAGCTCCAATTCTCTCTTCTGTCCCTTTAATTTTTACATAAAAGTGAACGATTTGTTGTTTGGTATGTTTGAATCTTTGTGTGTGTTGGTTGATGTTGGTTTCGGACTTTGAAAAGTGAATGAATAATCGAAGCATGTGATTACATAGTTGATTTGGGGTTAATTTGGATTTTGGGGAAAAAGATTGAAAATTCTTAAAAGTAAATATTGGTTTATGTTGGTTCAGTGGCGATTGCTTGATTCAGAATAAATGTCAACTTTGTTAAGTTTGATAGTATCATGTTTTAGGCTGTGAATCGTTAGGAAAACAGCAGGGGGTAGGCAAACTTAGGGATTGAAATTGGTGGAATGTTTGAGATATGTGTTGAGTGGTTTTGTTTACCGCATTTGGATAAATTGTATTCATTTCTTCGGGGAATGCCCCGAGGCCATTTGTATTTATTCACCGGGGAATGTCCCGACGTATTATGTTGGTGGAAGACGTTCGTGATGAAGGCTTGAGGCGTCGGGTAAAGCACGGGAGCGTAGTTAGGATTAGTGTAGGTTAGATAGGATTTATTTTCATATTTCATTTATTTTAGACTGTATAATTGGACTGAACACTATACTTTGGATTTATTTTGTTTCGTATGTTGGATGCTTGTTTATGTGTTTTGTGTGGTTTATACATTCTTAGTGTCAAATTAGCCGATATGTTCTACCAAGCGACCGTGGTCAAACCACGGGATCGAGGGGTGCCTAACACCTTCTCCTCGGTCAACAAAATTTCTTAATCGAAATCTCTATTCACGGATCAGTTTTATAGATTCAAAACTGTTTTGAAAAAGGATATCCACGGGGTGACTTGGCACAATGACAAGTGGCAACTCTGAGTTTTGAACATAATGAATCCTTTTCGAAACAATCTTTCTTTTTTCACTTAATAATAAAAATACTTTCGAGCTTTAGGTCATGTTTATTTGCTTCATATTGAGACCTAGCGGGACCCACGTGGCCCTTTGTAGGATACCCACCTCTAAAGCATCCGTACGTGCTAAATATTGCATCTTTGAGGATAACTTGGCCATTTGACGGACTGATTTGGGGAAAACATGTGTTAGAAGTAAAGTGCGTAGGCAAGAAATGTTGAAAAAAAATAGAAAAAAAAGTGAGTCGACAAGAAAAAAAAGAGTTTCGTAAGTTTTTAGAGTTCTTTATGGCTTTTGATTTTTCTTTCAATATCTCAAAATTCAAAAAGATTTTTTTCCCTTTCGCACTCATTTTCTCAAAAAAATCAAAAAGAGTTTTCTTTACCATGTATTAACAATTCAAAAAATCTAAAAAAGATTTTTCATTCATAGGAGTTTTTATGAAATAAAAATTCAAAGAAAAAAAAATGGTAGTAGTTTTGTACATTTTATATAACGAAAATTTCAAAAAGATTTTTCTTTCATAGTTGTTGGTGTCAGTTTTATATGATGTGTCTAATTGAAAACCCAAAAACGATGTTATTTTCATCATCCGTCTGTAATCGCGTCCCTCAAGTCAAGTCTTAGTTTGTTTTAATCTTTAATTGTACAACCTGGACGAACTATGCACCCCTGATTCTCCTCTCTCGGGAGTGAGATACGTAGGCAATCAATTGTGGGTTCGGGGATCTTATTTAAAAATCCAAAAAGATTTTCTTCAGTCGTTATTAGAGTAGGTGTTTCATATACATCTTTAAAAGAAAACTACAAAAATATTTTTCTTTAATAGGTTCAAGTTTCATTTTCATATGAAATTCAAAAAGATTTTTCTTTGGTAATCATAGGTTTCATTTTGTATAGGAATTTTAAACGTGAAAAATACAAAAAAAGTCTATTCTTTTGACAATTTGTTATTTTTTTCTCATTTTAAAGTTTCAAGAAAAAGAAAAAAAAGAAAGGAAAAGGTTTAATTGGCCATTTTTTCAAGACTTCACGAACTACGCACACCTGATTCTCCCCTTTCGGGGGTGAGATACGTAGACGCCCTTCTTGGGTTAGGTGATCTTTTCTAAAAGAAAAAAAGGTTTTGAAGAAAAATGTTGAACTCTAACATATTTGTTGCCTCTTGTTCAGTTAGTTTAAGGTGGTTGGTTTGTGGCTTCCTGGCTGATCCTCCATATCACACCAAATCCAAGCAAGGGTTAGTTGTGTCCAACAAGGATATAGAGAGTGGCATCATGGATGACACAAAGAGTCAGGAAATTGAGTATTTAAAGGAAGAGAATTTGGGACTGAGACAACAAATTATGGAAATGTACCGAGCTTGGGTCAGTGGGCTGCCTCCACCTTCGTTCCCCACTTTTGACCCTACAAATACCTTGAGTCTTCCACCAATATCGCAAATTCAGTTTCCTTCTATTGTTGAGGCACCACAACATGCCTCATAATCCATTCCATGTCAAATGCACCTCAATACTTCCACCACTCTTTCTTTAGCTCCTCAGTATAAGTCTACTACATTCACAGCACCACATACCGTCTGTGCTTTTGTTGCTCAACCTTTTACTAAGGCTTCCACTTTGTCTATCAATCTAATAATTGTGGTTCCCCAGTTCACTGGTGAATCCCCGTTCAATACTCTTAATGATCATTGTTATACTCTTGAGCCTACCGTTGAATTAAGTGGACCGCCAAAATTTCTTACTAAGAAGCCTAGCATGCTAGAAGAGCCAGAGGAAATGGTTGGGAAAGTTAAGAGTGTAGAAAATGATATGAAAAATTTCTTGGGACTTGTAGGCTATCAAGATGTTTCATACAAGAATTGGGGCATGTTGTCAAGTGTTAACCTTCTTCTAAGCTTTGAGACATCAAAATTTGAGGAGCTTGGTGGACAGCATGATTCTGTGAAATATTTAGGACAAATTGCAATCAATCAAGGGAAACTGAAGGAAAGAAGAAGGAAAATGCACCTATTGTCATGCCAGGACCAAAGAAGAGTTTAAGAGGTCCAACTCACCAATACTGTCAGCCTCAATCTCGAGCTTACATATCAAATCCACTTACTCATCTGCAACAAGGTTCCTCTTTTCAAAATCCAAGGAGTTTTATTCTACTTCCTCAATGTCCTTTGAACAATGCACAATTGTGTACCCATCCATCTTCTTATCTACAATGGCATGCACTTTTCCCTCAACATCGTCCTCGACCCCCACAAATTTATCAAAGAACCTCTAAATCCAAGTTTTATTCGAGGCCAAAGTTTGCAAGGAAAAAGAAGGAAAAGGATAATTTCATTCCTAATGGGGAATCCTATGCCAGTTTGTTCTAGAGATTGAGACAGGGGGGCATGATTAATCCTCTCCTTGGGCACACTCCTAATCGGCGTTTAAGAAATTTTGATCGTAATGCACGGTGTGCATATCATTCTGATGCTCAAGGTCATAGTATTGAAGATTGTCGAGATTTGAAAAGAGAAATTAAAAAGATGATTCAAGATGGATCAATTATTGTGTAGAACATTGACAGTGAGGGAAGCTCCAGTCATGTTGATATGCAAACCAGTGGCTAAGATGTTAAGCTGAGCAATTAAGAAGTCACCCCTCTCCCTACTAGGAAGAGGTCAGGTAATTTGTTTTGTTTTCTTTTATGTTTTCCAAATTATTTCAGGGTTGTAGTTTAAGACCTATCTTGTTTTGTTTCTCTGTCGTCTTTGCCTAAACCCTCCTATCTTTCCTTTCAATGATATGTGGTGTCCCTTGTTTGTTTTTTCTTATTTTAAGTTGTTTGTTCGTCTATTTTACACAATGTATTTTATGTTGATTCTAGTGTTATGACATACCTGCGAAATTTTTAGCCAGATCTTGAAATCCAACTTAATCATGAAGCATTGAATTAGAGAGTTAAAGTTAGGAAAAGAGAGCATCTGAGGAAAATAGGTAGAGTGTTGAGACATTTGGTAACAAGTTGAATCCTTCTTTGAAAATTAAGACAATTATTTTGAGAGTCACAAGAATAACTTGGTCATCAATCGAAAGACATGTCTCAATTAGGTCAAATAGTGGCTGCATGATCTTATATCAAGAGAAACAGGAAGAAAATCAATTCCACAAAAGATGAGTCATTCAATGTGAGGGATGTACAACAAAGGTGGAGTTGTATGTTTGACAAATGTAGAAGAAAGAAGTGGCACACATGCTCAATTAAAGTTTGTGTTGTTAAAGTATATCAAATGATCTTTATCTTTTATTTCATATTGCATGATGTGTATTGGCTTTTTCAAAGATTGATATGATAAACGTATTTTATTCTGTTATCCAAACATTGTGTCATCCTTTGTTTACCCTATTTAAGACTTCGTTTTATATTCTTTCATACACCTCTTTTGGAATCAAGTAGAGTCAGCAAAGCTCAAAAGAAAGGTGTCGAGCAAAACAATAGAGTCAGAAAAGTTTCAAAAAGAAAAAAAAGACAAAATGTGTCAAAAAAAAGAACAGAAAAGAGTATCAATAAAAGAAAAAGAATCAAAAGTATAAATCATGCAAAACAAGCTACTAGAACTACGCATGACCTGATTGGGAGAGAAATAAAAACGAGAGAGTCTTAATGGTGAAAACCCTAATGGGCACCGTAAGGCGATGGTAAGTTGAGAAAAATAAAATAAGAGAGTCTTATTGGGGAAAACCCTTACGGACACCATAAGACAATAGAGAGCTGAGAGAAAGAAACAGGTTTGTTGGCGAAAACACTTCAAGGCACCACTAGCCGAATGAGGTTTCCGAATAAATTTGGCCTAAGGAAGCAACTCAGTTTCAAGGCCATTAACTCAAAAATAATTGATAGAAAGTTTGGATGAAAGTATCAAGCTACTTAATCCAAAATGCATAGCATAATCATTAGAGTTGACTGTCATTTTTAGATGAATTTTTTGTTTCTTTTTTCAAATAGGGACATTCATTATCTTTTCTTTCTTCTTTTTATTTTTGTTTTATCTTTCTTGAGTCAGTTATCCGAATAAAAAAAATTGTCATTCTTTTTTTCTTTCTTGTCTTTGAGTTAAATCCATGTCAAAACAAGTGAGAAAAGATTTCAAAACTGGCTATCAGCTTCTTTAATTGTACAAAGCAAAACAAAAGGCCAACACATGAAAGGCACATGATTGTGAGCTGAAATAAGGCAGGCAGAAAGTTTTGTCAACAGACAAGTTGGGGAACTCATGAAAATACTAAGCTTCAAAGGGTCTATCCGAGAAGCATGGCAAAGCAGAGACACTGTGTTTGTTTCAGTCACTCTTAATAATATGAGTTCGAGTTAATGATTCAGCAAGTCAATAATATATGCTAATGGTTGGAAGCAAGGTTAAATATGATGAAGACAAGAGTGATCGCCGCAAAATCTAAAGCCACAAAACAACAACCATATTTTAAATTCACAAGTTTTCTTTGATGAAACAGGAAACATATTACCTTTAAAGCAAGGACTTCAGAGCATAAACATCAAGGGTTGCAATGCCTCACTTTCACAAATGCAGGAAGCAATGTTGCTGCACAGGTTTGATGATAAAATCATGGTAAAAATCCATCATCCTATATCCCTTGGAGACACACTTGTCCAGGGATTTCAGTTTTCATTTGCTAGGGGATACACTTCTTAAATTGAACCTTGATTCCTATAAGACATACCTTTTAGTCGATTCATTCCCCTTGACCCCTAGAAGACATACCTTTTAGTCGAGTCATTCCTTTTGACCCCTAGAAGACGTACCTTTTAGTCGAGTTAATCCCCTTGATTTCTATAAGTCGTACCTTTTAGTCGAGTCATTCCCCTTGACCCCTAGAAGACGTACCATTTAGTCAAGTCATTCCCCTTGATTCCTATAAGACGTACCTTTTAGTCGAGTCATTCCCCTTGACCCCTAGAAGACGTACCTTTTAGTTGAGTCATTTCCCTTGATTCCTATAAGACGTACCTTTTAGTCAAGTCATTCCCCTTGACCCCTAGAGGACGTACCTTTTAGTTGAGTCATCCCCCTTGATTCCTATAAGACGTACCTTTTAGTCGAGTTATTCCCTTGACCCCTATAAGACGTACCTTTTAGTTGAGTCATTTCCTTTGATTCCTATAAGACGTACCTTTTAGTCGAGTCATTCCCCTTGACCCCTAGAATACGTACCTTTTAGTCGAGTCATTCCTTTTTGATTCCTAGAAGACGTACCTTTTAGTCGAGTTAATTCCTTTGATTTCTATCAGACGTACCTTATAGTCGAGTCATTCTATTTGATTCGTATAATGATGTGACTTTCACAAAAGTCCTTTGATGATAAAATGGGGCAAAATTTAATTCTTGTTTTTGGAACTTTACTTTTCTGGAAAACGAAATTTCTCTTTATAATAATTTTTGTTTGGGATAATTTTTTTTCTAGTTTTGATGTGATTTCAGGAGTCTGCCCGAAGCACAGGGCGAATAAATAGAAAACCAAGAAACAAGGTGAAGAAATTAAAAGTTAAATAGATTGAAAAATAGCAAGTCAGGAGCCTACCTGCAGAATAGGGTGAAAAATTTGAAAGCATAGCAACAAGTAGATGAAATAGCAAGTCAGGAACCTGCCTGGATAACAGGGTGTAGAAATTGAAAGGCAAGAAACAATTTGAAGAAATTGCAGGTCAGAAGCCCGCCTGAAGAATAGTGTGATGAAGTAGCGAGTCAAGAGTCTAACAAAAGCTGCATAGATAGGATTTTTGTAATCTTATTTATATTTTTAACTTGTAATTTTTATTTTTGGTGTAATGATAAGAGTTGCAGACCAGAACCTTGATGGGACCTCACTTGTCTCTCCAACTCGGTATAGTCCATCTCCTTTCAATTCTTTGAGATACCTATCACTTGATTCCCTCATAACTTGGGTAGGTAGGAGTGTCCTCAGTCAAGATGTGGTTGTCCTTCTTCCTTCTATTTCTTCGTTCGAATAATGATCAGGACAAAATTATGTCTCGTTGTCTACTTCTTTGTGTGAAAACACTCTGTGTTTACATTCAAGAGGGGGCATGCTGTAGACATCTAATTTTATCCCTCCCCAAATGAATTTTTACCATTTTACCTTATCCTACCGTGTATCCTCAACCATATAATCATACCCCATAAAAATACAAAAAAGTAGAACCCTTAACAAAATTCCTAACAAATCTTATCCTAACCAACTCACCCTACCTTACCTACCCTATACCCTACCCCCACTACCCCATCCACGTGAAAAAGGAGAAAAATATATACACAGAAAAAAACAAAGAAAGAAGGGCCCCCCACTAACAGAAAAAAAAACCACACCATCACTAATATACAACTCATACCCCAATACACATACCCTGGAGAATCTTTCGATGAAGAGTAACAAATAGAGGGAGGGTCTCCATTCTTGCTTTTATTGGCAATATATATCCACAAAAAACACCATTTTTGAATCACGCAGACTGACCCTCACCATCAACAATTCCACAAACTCTCAGTACATATACACACAGAGAAAGAAAAGAGGAGGAGGCCACAGATCTTCATCTTCTCTCCTTCCTTTTTATTTCACAGGAAAGACGCAATAGTGAATCGAAGGAGATAGACCAAAAACAACGAGGAGGCCGACTGCTTCTGGCGGTTTCTGGTGAGTCTTTCACCGAAATCAGAGTTTTTGCTGAACCCAGTCACTTGCTCCCACCCAAAATCCCTAAACACCTGTATTCTCTAGTTTTTTTCGGTGAAGTTTAGTCGGGGAAATATGATTTTGTGACTGCCGGGTCTATCGCATCTTTGGCGAGGTAGAAGCAACAACCCGGCTCCAATCTCCTGTGAGATTCATGTACGGTCGGTTCAAAATCTGTGATTTGGAATTTGTATTAAGGTTTTTCAACTGATTTTAAATTTGTTCGGGTCGCGATATTTCAATTCTGATTTGGATTTTTTTTGCTTCATGTGGAGGTTCGAATCGAGGTTTTTCCAGACACGGTTCTATATTCGATATATTGAAATTGAGATCCAATTCTCTCTTCTCTCCCTTTAATTTTTACATGAATGTGAATGATTTATTGTTTGGTATGTTTGAATATTTGTGTGTGTTGGTTGATGTTGGTTTCAGACTTTGAAAAGTGAATGAATAATCGAAGCATGTGATTACATAGTTGATTTGGGGTTAAGTTGGATTTTGGGGAAAAAGATTGAAAATTCTTAAAAGTAAATATTGATTTATGTTGGTTCAGTGGCAATTGGTTAATTCAGAATAAATGTCAACTTTGTTAAGTTCGATAGTATCATGTTTTAGGCCATGAATCATTAGGCAAATAGCAGGGGGTAGGCAAACATAGGGATTGAAATTGGTGGAATGTTTGAGAGATGTGTTGAGTGTTTTTTTTACCGCATTTGGATCAATTGTATTCATTTAGCCGGGAAATGCCCCGAGGCTATTTGTATCTATTCACCAAGGAATGCCCCGACATATTATGTTGGTGGAAGACGTTCGTGATGAAGGCCCGAGGCATCAGGTAAACTACGGGAGCGTAGTTAGGATTAGTGTAGCTTAGATAGAATTTATTTTCGCATTTTATTTATTTTGGACTGTATAATTGGACTGAACACTATACTTTGGATTTATTTTGTTTCGTTTGTTTGGATGCTTGTTTATGTGTTTTGTGTGGTTTATACATTCTTAGTGTCAAATTAGCCGATATGTTCTACCAAGAGACTGTGGTCAAACCAAGGGATCGAGGGGTGCCTAACACTTTTCCCTCGATCAACAGAATTCCTTAACCGAAATGTTTGTTCACGGATCAGTTTTATAGAGTCAAAACTATTTTGAAAAAGGATATCCACGGGTGACTTGGCACACCCGATTTATGCCAAGTGGCGACTCTGAGTTTTGAATATAATGAATCTTTTTTGAAACAATCTTTCTTTTGTCACTTAATAATAAAAACCCTTTCAAACTTAAAATCAAATTTTTTTTTGGAGAAGACGGGGTGTGACAGTACTTTGAAATAATAAGTTTCCAAAAAAATTTATTTCTGAATAAAAATTACTTTTATGTTAAATTGTCTAATGGATGACACATAAATATATTTAATAATCTTAAATATAATATATTTAGGTTTTATATATTATTGAAAAACTTCGGTGTGGTATATGGTATTTCAGTATTTATTGCATAAATACCAAATACTGTACCAAATATCGTAATAATTTAAAACTCCTACCAAATACCATACCAAATAACATAATATCCATACCGCGGTATAAAAAATTTCTGTTTCGGTATGGTATTCGGTATATACCATATGATACCCACCCCTAATGGTAGGGGTATATTTGGCCCCAAAGTATAACTGTAGGGGTATATCTAGTCATAAAGTTTAACGAGGGATAAATTTAGCTAATAAACTAAAGTAGAGGGGCATTTTTAACCCTTTTCCCCAATATAAATACCTAACCTATAAGGGGTAAATTTCATCCATGGTCACTTAACTTTGTATCTATTGCACAAAAATCACTCTTCTTTCATTCATTTCATCCATGGCCATTTAACTTTGTATCTATTACGCAAAAATCACTTTTCTTTCATTCATTACACAGAAGTTATTTAACTTTACTCCGACCATCACAAAAGTCATTATAACCGAATTTTACAATAATTCTGTCGAAAAAATGATGTGACAACCTTAATTAGTTTTTAATCTTAATTTAAGTGAATATATATATATCTTGACCCTTTTTGTATGTGCACAAACCAATTTTTCTTATGAATTATTTAATGAATGAATACCAATTTCTTAATAGATTAGATTACCTAATGAATACTGTTTTCATAAAAAAATTAGGTTAATATTTTTATGAAATAATTAATAATATTTCATTAATCTACCAAAGAGGTGCATCAAAAAAGAATGATAAACAAGATAAATTCTTTAAAACACATAAAATATAAATACATGTATGATATTATTTTTTAAAAAAATTATTTTAATTTTTGAAGATAAATAAACATGCTAAAGATAGACTTAAAATAAAATCTTTTTAATTTTGTCATTGAATAAGTATTGTCAAAATATGTACAAATAATATTATATTAACAGTTTTGTTAATAAATGTTATAAAATATGAGTACTTTAATAAATAAGGAAATTATATGATATCTAATTTTTATATTTATCAATTAAATTAATTATACAATATGTAATTTATCAGAAATTAAATATTATAATAAAAACTTTTAACAGAACTAATCGATTAGTCAAACAATTAAACATATAAAGACAAACTCAATAGATAGAGTAGTTTATCATATTATTATGATATACCGAATGCAAAGACCCAAGCGACAAAAACAAGATTGTATCAAAAAATAAAAATTATCAACTACATGTCACAATTTTAGAGGAAGAAAAATAATTTTCTCAACTAAATCCCATAAAATAAGAGGAAAAAAATAATTTACCAACACATGTCTCAACTTTAGAGGATTTTAAGAGTATATAAGTATAATTTTATTTCATAAAAATATCAATCAATTTTTTTATGAAAATAGTCTTCCCTAGGTAGCCTAATCTATTGAGAAATTGATATTCTTCCACTATATAATCCATAAGGAAAATCGGGTTGGGCGCATATAAAAAAGGTAAAGATATGTGTAATATATTATATTCTCTTAAATTAAAAATTAAGAGCTAATTAAGGTTGTCACGTCATTTTTTTGATGAGATTATTATAAAATTCGGTCATAGTGACTTTTGTATAATGGAAGAAAGAAAAGTGACTTTTGCGTAATAGATACAAAGTTAAATAACCATAGATGAAATGAATGAAAGAAAAATGACTTTTTCGTAATAAATACAAAATTAAGTGACCATAGATGAAAGTTACCCTTACTTTTATAGTAGATTATTGATGAAAGGTTATTTAGGAACTATCATTTGAGTTAGCTAAATAATGGTGTGTTTTCAAGTTTGTGTATAAAAAATAAATATGTAACTTACTTTTATAATAGGTTATTGATAAAAGGTTATTTAGGAACGATCGTTTGAGTAAGCTAAACAATGGTGTGTTTTCAAGTTTGTGTATAAAAAATCAATATGTAACCTACTTTTATAATAGGTTATTGATAAAAAATTATTTAGGAACTATCATTTGTGTAAGTTAAATAATAATGTGTTTTTAAGTTTTGTATATAAAAAATGCAAAATGCATAGCTACCCCTTATCTATGGTTAATGGTTAGGTAGGAGCCGAGAAGAAGGTAAAAGTAATATGTAAGAGCTTGTGATGTTATCAAAATAAAAAGAAAAACACAAGAAGGGAACATGCCTTTTCATTTCCTTTGTCTTTTTCAATTATTTAAATAAAGTTACTTTTAACTTCCAATTATTATTTAAATAAAGTTACTTTTTCAAAGAAGCTAGGATTGTTTTTTTCACTTTTCACTTTTTTTAACTTATAATTATTTTAATCTCTTAGTGTCACATGTCATCTTGTAATTAGTTAATTTTATCATGTCACTTGAGTGAATCACACACATTTTATATCTTTTATTGATTATCAAAAGGTGTCTAATAAAACTAATTTTCAAGACAATTTTAAAGGGTGGTTGATGATTTAAGCCAAATGAAAAATTTGACCATTTCAACTTGGGGTTCTAACTGGGGAAGGAGTATACTTCTTGAATTATTTGAACAATGAAATATTTCACTATTTGTTTTGGACAAATTCTAATTTATGGTTCAAATACTGCCCTCTAAATTTACTTTTATCACTCTTCTATCTTTGTAATAATTTGTATTTATTAATTATTTTGATTATTATTACACTTGATTAATGTGGAGTTAATATCTCTGGAGGTCTTATGTTTCTATTTCATTATTTCATTCATAATAATGTAATATATAATCGATAATTCATCAGAATATAATGAACATGTTCTATTATAAGGTAATATATACTTGTGGATGTGGTATATATATATATATATAAAATTAATCGATCACTCATCTGAGTATGTATAAGAAACACGTTGCGTTATATTATTGGATAATATACTTGTGTGCGTGTGTGATATGTATAGTACGTATAGAATTTGATATAGTCGATAGTGTGTATATGTGTGTATGTGTGTGCAGTGGCGGATGTACATGTATTCCAGGGGGTTCATACGAACCCCCTTCGTCGGAAAATTATACTATTTTTACATGGTAAATTTTTTTTTTATGTATAAATAATAGAGGCTGAACCTCCTTCGATTAGTCTATATATGTACTATTGAACCCCCTCACTAAAAATCCTGGATCCATCCCTGTGTGTGTGTGTATATATATATATATATATATAGTATTTGTGTGTGTGTATATATATAAATATATAAAGTATATATATATACATATTATACGGTGAAGGTATACTAATGACATACATAAGATAATGTAATCTATAATTCATCTTAGTATTTGTGAAATACGTTGTATATATATTATTATGGGGTAGTAGAATCGTATATGTGATGTTTATAGTACGTATGTGAAAGCAGATAGACAATTGAATATATGTATATATACGTATATCTTGTGTAGTGACGCATGTAGTAATTGAAAGCTAAATAACTAAATGTATATATCAGTATAGTTTGAATGATACGTTGATATATATCATACTATTGAGGAAGTAGATATACTATTTTGGGTCAATGTAGACACGAGTATGTTGTTGAAGTTGCAATAACTTAAGACTATTATTATACTAATATATATATATATATATATATATATATATATATATATATATATATAATAGTATTTAAAAGCTAATTAACCAAAAATTTATCGTAATTTGTAAAAATAATTGATATTCGATTGAGGAAATATACTACTCGTGTTAATGTGATGATAAAATAACTATTATCTGATTTATATATGTACGAATTGTATTAAATTAATTGGATCTTGTCCCGGTACCATACACAGTGTATGTACTGTGTATTTATATATATACGAATTATATTAAATTAATTGAATGTTGTTATAAATATTATCGAATTTATTAAAATTTTAATTTGTTAAAAAATAATTTTAATCTATTAACTTATTTTTGTAATTTATTAATTTATTAAACTTTAATTTCAAAAAATAATTTTTTTAATTATTACGAAAATCGACCACATGTGGTCGGTTTTCTGTAATTATTTTTAAAAACCGACCACATGTCGTAATAATTAAAAAATATATAAATCTTTAACCCGACCCGACCCGTAATACCTAATAAAATACAAAATCACTCCAAAACCTCGCCCATTTTCCATTCAAAACAGTAACCAAACCCCCCCGCCCCCCCCCAAACCTCCAAATCTCACACTTTAACAATAAAATCCTAATCTCCATCGTTCTTTCTCTTTCAAGGAAGTTTGTACTCCATCCTAACATTCAATTTTTGGCTTTAATCCATTTTCAAGGGACTATTCCATCCTAAGTTTCAATTTTGGGCAAGGTAACAATTAACTTTCATTAATTAAATTTAGCTTATTCTTGTATCCACAAACTCATTTTTTAATATCTAGAAATGTTAAATGTCTACATACAAATATCTTAGTGTTAATTTCGTCAAATTATTGTGGTTTGAGTTCTAGGATTTGGATATTTGTTTTATTTAGCTAGATTTTAGCTAATTTTTGGAATATGAGATTGAATTAGCTAATTCTAGGCTTGTTCCAACATTAATTTGATTTTGAATTACCTAAATTTCGGTTAGTCTTGACACTTATTTCTCAATTTTACTCATTAATTGTTTAGTAGGTTTGGGAAAAAATTTTATTCCTATTTCTTTACTAAATTGTTGCAATTATTTAAGCGAAAGAGTATTCTTTGTAATAATTTTACTATATGACAGATTTCAAATTCGATAAAAGGCTAGCTTTGCTATTTTTCGGGTGACCGCTTATCTCTTTCACTTTAATTTATGCGAAGCATAGGTAAGTTGATTTGTCTCTATTTTGTTATAATTAAGTCTTGTTATTGTACATATTGATGTATAGTGAAGCCGTGTGTGGCCTTATTCGATTCACTAGCATTGTTGTTATCTTCTTGTTATTGTTCATAATGAAGTCTAGTGAAGCCGTGTGTGGCCTTGTTCAATTCTCTAGCATTGTTGTTGACATCTTGTCGGTCTTGTTGTTGCTTTTTTGGTGACATAGTCATTTGAAAATAGTTAAGTGTCCGTACTTTAAAAGGAAATTTTTTGTTTTGAATGTAGTTGGGTTGGTGACTTAGTTGCTTGAAAATGGTTAAGTGTAGGAACTTTAAAGAGGATTTTTTGTTTTGAATATGGTTTGGTTGGTGACTTAGTTGCTTGAAAATGGTTAAGTGTACGAACTTTAAAGGTTTTTTTTGTTTTGAATGTGGTTTGGTAGGTGACTTAGTTGCTTGAAAATGGTTAAGTCTAGGAACTTTAAAGAGAATTTTTTGTTTTGAATGTGGTTTGAAAATGGTTAAGTGTAAGAACTTTAAAGGAGATTTTTTGTTATGAAAGTAGTTTGATTGGTGACTTAGTCGCTTGAAAATGGTTAAGTGTAGAAACTTTTAAGGGGATTTTTTTTTTTGTTTTGAATGTGGTTTGTTGGTGACTTAGTCGCTTGAAAATGGTTAAGTGTAGGAACTTTAAAGGGGATTTTTTTGTTTTGAATGTAGTTTGGTAGGTGACTTAGTTGCTTGAAAATGGTTAAGTCTAGGAACTTTAAAGGGGATTTTTTTTTTTGAATGTGGTTTGGTTGGTAACTTAGTTGCTTGAAAATGGTTAAGTGTAGGAACTTTAAAGGGGATTTTTTGTTTTGAATGTGGTTTGGTTGGTGGCTTAGTCACTTGAAAATGGTTAAGTATAGGAACTTTAAAGGGAATTTTTTTTAATTTTGAATGTGGTTTGGTAGGTGACTTAGTCACTTGAAAATGGTTAAGTGTAGGAACTTTAATGGGAATTTATTTATTTTGAATGTGGTTTGGTAAAATGGTTAAGTGTAGGAACTTTAAAGGGGATTTTTTTTGTTTTAAATGTGGTTTGGTTGGTGACTTAGTTGGTTGAAAATAGTTAACTTTAAAGGAATTTTTTTTGTTTTGAATGTGGTTTGTTAGGTGACTTAGTTGCTTGAAATTGGTTAAATTTTTGTGAACTGACTTAATTAGTTAAATCTGATTGATTACGTAGATGGAACCTGATTATAGCTGGATATATCAATGGAACAATGATAATAGAATGGGTATTAGGGAGGAATTTGTTGAAGGTGTCAAAAGATTTGTTGAACATGCTAAGAGAGTTGATATGTGGACACGTTATCAGGTTATTCGTTGTCCTTGTGTTAGATATGATGATATAAATCTTGTAAGTGTAGAAGATGTAAAGGAACATCTTTATAGAAAGGGGTTTCACGAGGACATTTTAAGATTGCGTGATATTCATGGGGATATTGCGCAAAATAACTTTGTTGTTGGAGAAAGTAGTAGGTCTGCTGGGCATAATGAATATCAAGATACTAGAATGACAGAAATGGTACACGATGCTTTTGGGATGCAACACGGGGTTGACTTTAGAAAAAATGTTGAAGATATTCCTAATAGCGAAGTGGAAAATTTCTACAAAGAATTGCATGCTACTAGTCATCCTTTGTTTGACGGGTGTTCGCACTCTCATTTGTGTGTTCCTGTTAGATTGTTAAGTATTAAATCTAACTGAAATATTGTTGAGGGAGGAATGGACTCAATGATAGACCTTATTAAAGAGTTAGTTGACCCCGGCTTGGAGGTTCCTGATTCTTTCTATAAGGCAAAAAGATTGGTGTCAAAGTTAGGTCTCTCCTCGGTTAGAATTGATTGTTGTGAAAATGACTGCATGTTATACTTTAAGAAAGATGCTAAACTAGAGTTCTGTAAGTTTTGTCAGTACTCTCGATATAAGCATGGTTCTACTTGGAAATAAAATTTCTATTAAGGAGATGCATTATTTACCTCTTATACCAAGTTTGAAGAGGTTGTATGCTTCAAATAGCTCATTTCCTCATATGAGATGGAACAACAAAAATAGAAGGCTCACTGGTGTTATGTGTCATCCATCTGATGGAGAGGCTTGGAAGTATGTTGATGCAACTTATCCAGATTTTGCAGCTGAGCCACAAAATATTCGATTGAGATTATGTGCGGATGAGTTCTATCCTTTTTCAATTGGTGGTGCGCCATATTCATGTTGGCATGTATTTATCACTCCTTATAATCTTTCTCCGGAACTGTTGATGACTAGTCCCTATATATTTTTGAATTGTGTTTTTACTGACCCGCATAATCTAAAAAGCGGAATAGATGTCTATTTGCAACCTTTGATTGATGAAATTTAAATTTTATGGCATGAGGGGGTTGAAACTTAGGACATCTCTCTTAAACAGAATTTCAATCTGCGTGCTTATCTAATGTGGACTGTTAATGATTTTCCTGCTTATAAAATGTTGTCTGGATAGATGACAGCTGGAAAGCTGGCTTGTCCATACTACATGGAAAAAACAAAATCTTTCATATTGAGACATGGAAGGAAAAATTCATGGTTTGATTGTCATCGTTGTTTCTTGCCACCTGAACATGAATTTAGGAGACTCAAGAATGCATTCAGAAGGAATAAAAGGGAACATGATGGTCCACCTACAAGACTGTCTGGTCATGACGTCTGGAAAATAGTTCAGGATTTGCCTAAAGCCAACAAGGAACGATTATATAGGCTTGATGGATATGTCGTTTTGCATAACTGGACTAAGCAAAGTATATTTGGGAGTTAGAATATTGGCTAGATAATTTACTTATAAATAATGTTGATGTCATGCATACTGAGAAGAACTATTTTGACAACTTATTCAACACAATTATGGATGTCACCGGCAAAACAAAGGATAATCCTAATGTCAGACTTGACTTACTAGAATATTGCAACCGCAGAGAATTACACTTACAGCAGAGGCACAACGGCAATGTTCTTAAGCCCAAGGCTAGTTTTACATTCAAGTTGGATCAAAAGCGTCAAGTATGTGAGTGGGTTCAAAGTTTCAAGATGCCCGATGGATATGCCTTAAATTTGGGAAAAAGGATTGATATGACACAAGAAATCTTGTATGGAATGAAAAGCCATGATTGTCATATTTTTATGGAACAATTACTTCCAATTGATTTTATTGGTTAACTGAAACATATGGAAACCAATAGCAGTGATCAGTTTGTTCTTCAAAGACTTATGTGCCACCATATTAAAACAAGAAAATCTGGAGCGAATGAAAAGTAATATTGTTGTTATTACCAACAAGCTGGAGAAGATTTTCCCGCCAGCGTTCTTCGATGTGATGGAACATCTTCCCATTCACCTTGTACACGAAGCTCGGCTAGGCGGTCCAGTTGAAAATAGGTAGATGTATCCATTCGAACGGTAAGCATTTGCAACATATTTAAATTCATACATATCTTTTTTAAATAAAGTAAACATCTAACCTTAACATTGTACAGGACAATCGAAAAATTAAAAAGGGGACCAAAAACAAACATAGGGTGGAAGGCTCTATAGTCGAGGTATGTCTTGCAAGAGATACTTCTTAATTTTGTTCATACTACTTTCGTGATGAAGTTGCTTGTTCAAAAAATCGATCGAATCTTCATTAGGACGATGTGAGTGAGCCTCATTTGCACCGATATTAATTTTCAATCAATCTGGTTATAAGGCTAAAAAGACCATACCTCGCCGGCTTACTCCCATGGAGTACAAGTCAACAACTTTGTATGTCATGCTGAATTGCCCAAAAATTGAGCCCTTTTTGGAGTAAGGAGATTAAAATTTTAACATATCTTATTTGTTTACTCATTCCCTTAAATAAACTAATTATGTTTCCCATGTTGGATGTTCAATTCATTTAAGACTCAATTCCACAGAAATCAAGTGTATGCATCCTTTGCAACATGGTTTAAAAATGAGGTTCGTAAGTGTATTAATATTTCTATAAAGTTTAAACAT